>NC_083317.1:120586942-120889972 GCF_963455315.2 Globicephala melas
ATAATAAAGGCCATACATGATAAACCCACAGCCAACATCGTTCTCAATGGTGAAAAATTGAAACCATTTCCTCTAAGATCAGGAACAAGACAAGATTGTCCACTCTCACCACTACTATTCAACATAGTTTTGGAAGTTTTAGCCACAGCAATCAGAGAAGGAAAAGAAATAAAAGGAATCCAAATTGGAAAAGAAGAAGTAAAGCTGTCACTGTTTGCAGATGAGATGATACTATACATAGAGAATCCTAAAGAAGCTAGCAGAAAACTACTAGAACTAATCAATGAAGTTGGTAAAGTAGCAGGATACAAAATTAATGCACAGAAATCTCTTGCATTCGTATACACTAATGATGAAAAATCTGAAAGTGAAATTAAGAAAATACTCCCATTTACCATTGCAACAAAAAGAATAAAATACCTAGGAATAAACCGACCTAAGGATACAAAAGACGTGTATGCAGAAAACTATAAGACACTGATGAAATAAATTAAAGATGATTCAAATGGATGGACAGATATACCATGTTCTTGGATTGGAAGAATCAACAATGTGACAATGACTATACTACCCAAAGCAATCTACAGACTCACTGCAAGCCCTATCAAACTACCAATGGTATTTTTCACAGAACTAGAACAAAGTATTTCACAATTTGTTTAGAAACACAAAAGACCCCGAATACCAATGCAATCTTGAGAAAGAAAAACGGAACTGGATGAATCAGGCTCCCTGACTTCAGATTATACTAAAAAGCTACAGTAATCAAGACAGTATGCTATTGACACAGAAACAGAAATATAGAACAATGGAACAGGATAGAAAGTCCAGAGATAAACCCATGCACATATGGTCACCTTATCTTTGATAAAGGAGGCAAGAATATACAATGGAGAAAAGATAACCTCTTCAATAAGTGGTGTTGGGAAACTGGACAGCTATTTGTAAAAGAATGAAATTAGAACATTTCCTAACACGGTCCAGAGAAATAAACTCATAATGGATTAAAGACCTAAATGTAAGGCCAGACACTTTAAAACTCTTAGAGGAAAACACAGGAAGAACACTCTATGACGTAAATCACAGCAAGATCCTTTTTTTTTTTTTTTTTAACATCTTTATTGGGGTATAATTGCTTTACAATGGTGTGTTAGTTTCTGCTTTATAACAAAGTGAATCAGTCATACATAAACATATGTTCCCATATGTCTTCCCTCTTGCGTCTCCCTCCCTCCCACCCTCCCTATCCCACCCCTCCAGGCTGTCACAAAGCACCGAGCCAATATCCCTGTGCCATGCGGCTGCTTCCCACTAGCTATCTACCTTACTGCGTTTGTTAGTGTGTATATGCCCATGACTCTCTCTCGCCCTGTCACAGCTCACCCTTCCCCCTCCCCATAACCTCAAGTCCGTTCTCTAAGAGGTCTGCGTCTTTATTCCTGCTTTACCCCTAGGTTCTTCATGACATTTTTTTCTTAAATTCCATATATATGTGTTAGCATACGGTATTTGTCTTTTTCTTTCTGACTTATTTCACTCTGTATGACAGACTCTAGGTCTATCCACCTCATTACAAATAGCTCAATTTCGTTTCTTTTTATGGCTGAGTAATATTCCATTGTATATATGTGCCACATCTTCTTTATCCATTCATCCGATGACAGGCACTTAGGTTGTTTCCATCTCCGGGCTATTGTAAATAGAGCTGCAATGAACATTTTGGTACATGACTCTTTTTGAATTTTGGTTTTCTCAGGGTATATGCCCAGTAGTGGGATTGCTGGGTCATATGGTAGTTCTATTTGTAGTTTTTTAAGGAACCTCCATACTGTTCTCCATAGTGGCTGAACCAATTCACATTCCCACCAGCAGTGCAAGAGTGTTCCCTTTTCTCCACACCCTCTCCAGCATTTATCAAAAAATCTAGAAACAAGCAAGATCCTTTTTGACCCACCTCCTAGAGAAAAGGAAATAAAAACAAAAATAGACAAATGGGACCTAATGCAACTTAAAACCTTTTGCACAGCAAAGGAAACCATAAGCAAGACCAAAAGACAACCCTCAGAATGGGAGAAAATATTTGCAAATGTAGCAATTGACAAACAATTAAACTCCAAAATTTACAAGTAACACATGCAGCTCAATATCAAAAAAACAAACAACACAATCCAAAAATGGCAGAAGACCTAAATAGTCATTTCTCCAAAGAATATATACAGATTGTCAACAAACACATGAAAGGATGCTCAGCATCACTAATCATTGGAGAAATCAAAACTGCAATGAGGCATCACCTCACACCAGTCAGAATGGCTATCATCAAAAGTCTACAAACAGTAAATGCTCGAGGGGGTGTGGAGAAAAGGGAACCCTCTTGCACAGTTGGTGGGAATGTAAAGTGATACAGCCACTATGGAGAACAGTATGGAGGTTCCTTAAAAAACTAAAAATAGAACTACCATATGACCCAGCAATCCCACTACTGGACATATACCCCTAGAAAACCATAATGCAAAAAGATACATGTACCATAATGTTCATTGCACTACTATTTATATAGCCAGGACATGGAAGCAATCTAGATGTCCATCGACAGATGAATGGATAAAGAAAATGTGGCACATGCATACAATGGAATATTACTCAGCCACAAAAAGAAACAAAACTGAGTTATTTGTAGTGAGGTGGATGGACCTAGAGTCTGTCATACAGAGTGATGTAAGTCAGGAAAAGAAAAACTAATACTGCATGCTAACACATATATATGGAATCTAAAAAAAATAAAAAATAAAAATGGTTCTGAAGAACCCAGGGGCAGAACAGGAATAAAACTCAGACATAGAGAATGGACTTGAGGACACAGGGAGGGGGATGGGTAAGCTGGGACGAAGTGAGAGAGTGGCATAGGCATATATACACTACCAAATGTAAAACAGATAACTAGTGGGAAGCAGCCGCATAGCACGGGGAGATCATCTTGGTGCTTTGTGACCACCTAGAGGGGTGGGATAGGGAGGGTGTGAGGGAGACGCAAGAAGAGAAGAGATATGGGGATATATGTATATGTATAGCTGATTCAGTTTGTTATAAAGCAGCAACTAACACACCATTGTAAAGCAATTATACTCCAATAAAGATGTTAAAAAATAAAATAAAATTTTTAATCTTATCTAATTTACTTTAGGTTTTGGATGAAAAGCTTGATATGTTGCCTCACACATAAAAAATGTGCTGAATGAACCAAGACAAAAAATTGCAATAATGTCCATAGAATGCTTCACTTAATACAGCAGACTTATGTCTAAAATACAATTCATGTACTGATTTATTCAATTACATTTTTCAGTGTTTTGTTTTGTAGGTAATATATGCCTTATCTTTATGTATGTGTTTTTCTTTAAATTTTTGGATTTCTTTTTTTTTTTTTTTTTTTGCAGTACGCAGGCCTCTCACCGTGTGGCCTCTCCTGTTGCGGAGCACGGGCTCAGGATGCACAGGCTCAGTGGCCATGGCTCACGGGCCTAGCCACTCCGCGGCATGTGGGATCTTCCCGGACCGGGGCACGAACCCGTGTCCCCTGCACCGGCAGGCTGACTCTCAACCACTGCGCCACCAGGGAAGCCCTGGATTTCATTTTAACTAGTATCTCTCAATCAAACTGTGCTTTTTATACACACTAGAACAACTTGTGTTTTAAAGGAAAGCTACAGATAATACATTTTAAAGTAACAAATATGTACTTAATAATTAAAATTATCATATCATTTATTATACATGTTTTTTTATTTATAGCTTTTTTTAAATCAAGGTATTAATATCTAGAAAGTAAGACTGTCCTATATCACTCAGTCACTAGGAATTAAACTTAAAAATCAAGATTAGCTTAAATCATATATATATATATATATATATATATAGTTTTGG
Organism: Globicephala melas; assembly: GCF_963455315.2. NCBI lineage: Eukaryota > Metazoa > Chordata > Mammalia > Artiodactyla > Delphinidae > Globicephala > Globicephala melas. The sequence goes on from NC_083317.1 coordinate 120,590,867, forward strand.
AATTAAATTGTACTTTTACTACTTTTTTATTTTATTTGCTATTTTTTATATGAATAAAATCCTTCCCAATTGAAGCAGAGGAAACACTTTAAGTGCTCAAGAGAGACGGTGTTTAGCATATTGCTAGGAGATCACATTTACATCTTTCATAATAACAGCAGTAATTATGTGCTTCCTGGTGCAGCACATTAGAAACACTGACAGTTATGTCTCAGCACGCCACAGAATTAACTCATACAATCTTGCTCATCTATTTCAAGCAGCTCATCTGCCAAGCTGACCTATACTGTAATCAAACTAAATTGTACATTTTTGCTACATTTGCATTTTATTTCCAATTTTCATACACACACTTCTCATTCATTCTCTGAAATAGCCTTGCTGTAAGTAAGACTCGGTAAATGAATTTTCTCCTCTCAATTTCCAGTTCGATAAAAAAAAGCATAAAATTTCTGAAAGTTATAAGTCCCAGTATAGTAATGTATTTCATTTTCTCTAGATTTCAGTGAATATCATATCTTTATAATTTATACTTCCTGGAAAAAATACAGAGTTATCTGGACTATTCCCTTAACACTTACATTGTTTGAAAGAACTAGTACAATTTTACCAATTGAGGTCAAGTCCTCAAATTCTTTTTAATAATACATTTAAATGTTAGAAAGTAGTCATTTTAGAATGTGAGGTACTAAATGTCCTTTCAACCATGGGTACGGCTGTTGTCTTGGAGGCATAGCATTTCCACTTTATTTCATGAAAATATTCAAACCCTCTTTACTTTATTGCCCTTATGTGTAAAAATGAACATAATATTTACCTGTCAGGGTTGTTAAACATGATAATTTTATAAATGTATGTGAAGTACTTAGCATAGTGTCTAGCAACATGTAGGTGGTCCAGAAACGTCCATTACTACAATTCTTTTTTTTTGTTGCTGTTATGAAACACAATATGTATTTTATCTTTCCAACTCTTATCAGCCAGTGGATTTAAAATAAAACCCTGTCTTTTGAACGTTTTTTTTGTGTGTGTGTGTGAAAATTATATGTATATGTGGGATTTTATAATAAAAATTTACTGCTTATTCATAACCATATATTTTTTATACCTGACATGGTGTTGAGTTCCTTTAAGCATATCCTTTAAAATTTGCAAGGAGTTTTTAGCAAAGTTCTGGCTTTCATGCTTGAAATAAGACTCCTTACTGTGGTGAACTGTAATCACCCTAAAGAGTATCCTAGGCTCTCTTACTAGGGAGTCTAATATAGTAGCAGAAATATTTCTTTAGAATAATCCCAAGTATCAGGTCCTCTGAGGTGAAATGCCTTAAATAAATAATATGACTATACTGTGGATGGTGGGTTGGTTTTTCCCCTAAACATGTTATTGCACAGGCTGCTTGTTTTCTACTTTAGTATCTGTTCTCATTTCTCGTATTAGAATATCTGCAAATCCCAACCTTGTTTGCAGTTAGTGCAGCCTGGTACCAAGTTTTGGCCAGTAACACTGACATGTAAATGAATGTGCTATACATCAGCTTCCAGGAAATCTCATAAACGGTCTTTTCCCACTTCTCCCTTTTCCTCGCACCTGTTGCCTGGAATGAACAGCTTTATCTACCATCTTGGATTTTGAACCATCATATTTTGGAGATCAGAAAAGAGAGAAAAGAAGCAAAAGAACAAAGAAGACTGCTAAATTTATGGGTCTTGTAGAATCTCCATTTAGTCATGATCTACTTGTATTTTGACTTCTTTTTTGTCACTCATAAATAAGACTTATATTTGCTTAAATACCCTTACATTTCCTAGAGCATGGAGGCAAAACTGACAACACCTTCTTTTATGAGATATATTTATTTTTCTATAACTTGTTTTCCCTAGAGAACTTCAGTAACCTTTTAATTTCAATTGCATAGTATCCATTTTACTATTGGATGGGCAAGTTCTAAAACTTGTTTCTATTATAAATTTTTCATAAGAGGATATAACTTATTTTTTTATAATTTGTAAAATAAACAATGTTTTAACTCTGTGTTGAAAAACTTGAAGGCATCCCTTTCTTATCATAATCTGACTACTGATACATTACTACTGATAATTGGTGGTAGAAAATTAAATTACACACTTACCTTATTCTGTACAAAAACAATGAATTGCTTATCTTTTTGAAGTATACGTATTGATAGTTTTCAAAAATACTTTAAACATTACTTGGTTGCCTTTGTTGGATGGCAGAAATGTGGAAGCTTAGATTACTTGACATGGTTTCAAACCATAGAAAAAGACAAAAGAATAATATTTATACTTTATGTTTTTTCATAGTTATTTTTATTCAATTATTTCATAGTGTAGCTATGGATGGGATTAATGGCAGGTTAAAAACTGTGAAAGAAGAAACCGAAACCATAGCAATCTAAATAATTCAAAATCAAACACAAAGGCAAAATGACTGAAACGAATTAAACATTAGTGTGCTGTGGGGAAAATTAAAGTAGAATTCCCCAAAGGAGAAAAGAGAAATCAGGAGAGTAATATTAAAGAAACAATGAACAAAATTTTTCCAAATTTGATGAAAACTTTAAAATTATATTTATGAAGCTCAAGAAATATGACAAAAAACTACATTAGGAAATATCATAATCAAACTTAGAATCACTGATAAAGAAAACATCTTAAAAGAAGCCAGAGGGAAAAAGCATATTACATGTGGAAGAAAAAAAATTATAGTCCTCATGGGAAACAGTGCAATCAAAAATAAGTTGGAGTGACAGCAGGAAAGTGCTGGAAAAATAATAAAAGAAACAAATTCAGTTAACATAGTACTCTATGGCAAAGTGTGAGAGTGTGAAAACCCTATATCTCTCAAAGAATTGAACTTGTAATTAAAAATCCTTAAGAAGAAAACCTTCCAGAATCAAATGACCTTAACAGTAGGATTTTGACATGCTGTTTCTAAAATTCATTTGTAAAGAAAATTCAGCTAGAATACAGAGGCAACTCAGAAACAGAAAGACAAATCTGGAGGACAACCACTTGATTGCAAGATTTAACTATCAAGACAAGATAGACAAACATATTAATGAAACAGAATAGAAAGCCGAGAAATAGACCTATACATATATGAATGGCTAATTTTTCACAAAGATGCAAAGAAAATTCAGTACAGAGAGAATAGAGTTTTCAACAAATGGCGATAGAACATTTGGATATCCATACACAAAACAATGAAGAATATTCAAAATTTAGCATGTATTAGATCATAGTCCTAACTTCAATACATAAGTCTCTAAAACTTGTACAATTAAATATAGGGGAAAATCTTTGTGACCTTGTGCAATGCCAAGATGTATTACATGACATAAAAACATGGCCCATAAAAGGAAAAGAATGGTAAACTGGAGTACATCAAAGTTAAAATTTTCTGCTCATTAAACAACACTATTAAGTGAATAAAAAGACAAGTTTTAGAATGTGGAAAATATCTCTAGATCATATATTTGATAAAGAACTTATATGCAGAATATGTAGAGGTAGAACTATTAAAATATAATACTAACACATTAAAGTATAGGTAAATGATTTGAGCAGCACTTTACCACAAAAGCTAAATAGATGACAAATGAGCATCTGAGAAGATGCTCAATATCACTAGTTAGATTAATGGGAGTTAAAACCACAGTGAAATACCACTGCACAACTATTAATATGGCTAAAATTCAAAAGACTGACCATACCAATTGTTAGTGAGGATTTGGAGTAACAAACTCATACACTGTTGGTGGAAATGAAAAATGGTATATCCACTTTGTACAATAGTTTGCCAGTTTCCTCATAAGGTATCATACAGATATCATGATTCAGCTTTTCCAGTTTTTAGTATTTATCCCAAAGAAATGAAAGCATAAGTTACTAAAATTATTATACAGTAATATAGCAACTGTATTTGTAATATAAATTTTACAAATTTGTAGTAACTTCAAACTGAAAACCCAAATGTCCATCATCTTATGAACAGATAAACAAATTGTGGTATATCTATGAAATGGAATACTACTTAGCAATGCGAAAAAATGGACTATTGATATGAACAACAAGATTGGTGAATCTCAAAATAGCCATGCTAAATGAAAGAAGAAAAAGATAATACATACAGAATGATTTAATTTATATGAAATTCTAGAAAATGAAAACAATGTGTAGTGACAGAAAACAAATCAGTCATTTTTCTGGGATAGACAGAGGGGAGTGGAAGAGTGGAATTATAAAGGGGCATGAGTCAACTTTTCAGGTTGATGAATATGTTCATTATCTTGATTTAGTGATTTTAGTGATGATATCCTGAGTATATACATATCTAGTTGTACACTTTAAATATGTATTGTATGTTGGTCAGAACTCAATTATACACCAAAAAGTAACTATTCATTAATATAACCCTTTCATTCCAGTAACACTGATGACCATATAATGATATTCATTACATAAAAATAAATATATTATTTCTGAAATATATCTAAGGTTTTACCTCCTTATAAACTTTTCCTTTTCTGCATTTTTCGAGGCTTTGAGAGAGTGCTGATTATCCTTCTAACTTAGGACTGTTACCCTCTCATGACAACCAAGAATTAATTATCTGATATCTTTTCTAATCCTTTTATATTTTATAGGTAGAAGAAAAGGCAACGATATAAACTCTGTGATTCTGTCAGTTTTTCAGATGTTTAATACTTTGATCAGTGTTTTCACTAGTATTAAAAAAGGAAATATCTGAGAATCCAACAGTACACAAAACATGTGTGAAAACCAAGCTCTAATGTTCATGAAAAGTTATCATGTGGAGAGCTCTTGGTCATTTTTAGACCTGTATTGTGAAAGTATCCACATGTGCCCTTTCCGAAAAAAATTCTGTATTCTGGGGCTTCCCTGGTGGCGCAGTGGTTGAGAACCCGCCTGCCAGTGCAGGGGACACGGGTTCGAACCCTGGTCTGGGAAGATCCCCCATGCCGCGGAGCACCTGGGCCCGTGCTCCACAACTGCTGAGCCTGTGTGCCACAACTACTGAAGCCCACGTGCCTGGAGCCCATGCTCCACAACAAGAGAGGCCACTGCAATGAGAAGCCTACGCATCGCGACGAGGAGCAGCCCCTGCTCACCGCAACTAGAGAAAGCCCGCACGCAGCAATGAAGACCCCACACAGCCAAAAATAAACAATTTAAAAAAAAATCTGTATCCTGCATAAGAGTTACAGGCTAAGAGGAAGGCAGCTGCTAGCAAGGTAGTTTATATTGATTAATGTAATCCTATGACAGTACTATGAAATAGGAATTCTTTACCTAATTTATAAATTAGAAAATTAACTTGCCAGCTTTGAAACCACTCTCCTGCATCATACAGCTTTTAAGGAAAAACAAAAAATATCTCTGTGGAAGAAACAAGGCCAGGAAGCTGGGAAGGGAGCTCTTAGTAAAATCATGCCTCCTGCAGTCACTCAGAACATAGGCGAAAATTATAGAAAACGACAAAACTATAGACTCACTGTGTAACCTGTGGAAGATAACTCTACCTCTTTACAACTCTGCTTCCTCATTGAAAAGTGAAAGGATAGGTCAAATAATCCTAAATTTTTTTAGTTCCAGAATTAGATGATTCTGTGAGTGATGGGCAAAGTAAACATCAGATACAATGAAACACAGAGGAGGTCTATCTAGGGAAGATGCACTATCTCAGTCAAAGCAAAAACTTAAGCCTCCTGAATAAATGAATAGATAAATGTTTGATCTCTGCTCAACAATCAGGACTCCTGAAAGGCATTAATATCTTCTGGAGCTTATCTTCTGTGAGTCAATGATTGTGCTGTAGGAATTTTTTCTCAATCATACTATATGTTATTAAGTTATTCATTAAGGGGTATAATTATTCACACAAAAATGGGTTCACTTCACAGTAGCTTTTAAATGTACTTTATGATACATGATGCATTTTTAATTAGAGGTCATCTGTTAAAACTCAGTTCATTAATGCGTTAGCCTTTTATGCATGAAAATTGGTTCCAAATTTGTAATCTACAAGCCTGGAATCCTCTTTACCATAACATAATCTGCTGTAAATATATTTAATAAAAATTGAACATAGTTATTGGGTAAAAGAACATTTATATTCCTACTTAGCAACTTCACAGACCATTATTGGTGAACAATTCATATTATTTTATAAAACAAAAAGACAAATTAATTTGTTTCTATAATCTAAATTTATAGTCAGAATTAAACTGCTAGTAAATTTTTTGCTAACAATTTTGTTATAAATTAGTTAATTAAAATAGCTGATATTGAATTGGTTATGTACATTTACTGCATTTAAATGTTATAATAAGGGAGTCCCCTAGAAAATAATATTTAAAACTCATCGTGAAATTTGAAGGTTTTTAAAAATTGCCAAAGAAATCCTTTAATGCTTTCCAAGGCAGCATGGTTCAGTGACTCACAGAGCGATTGAAATTTGAAATTCTAATCTCAGCTTTTAATTCACCTACTGGGTGATGCTGGGCAAGGCATGTAACCTCACTGATCTTTCATTTGTAAAACTGGATTGGTGGAAACATTGCTGTAAAGAGCTGTAAATAAATATAAGTAGCTATTAGAGAATGAATTCCAACATTTACACCATAAAAATCAAAAGAATCTAATTGCTATTGTTTAGCATGAAACATCGACCCTAACGCAAGGAGTTAATAGAAGTATTATGAGTCATGGACTCTGTGAGCCTTTGAAACTCATTAATCTGACACAAAGCTGATAAATTAAATTTAAAAAGGCATTGATTAAAAATAGATCATAAAGATCATGTTGAATTCAATATAATGATAGAACATAAGTTTCAAAACATCAAGAATATTGCAATCCATAATCCACATCTGTGCTTATGCTTGTTGCTATAAATATGATTTGATGCTTCTTGCACTTAGCTGGTTGAGGCAGAATAATTAAGTGTATATAATATCTGATACCATTAGTAATATAGGTCAACATTAGGGAAAAATAAATTTTAATTTCTTTGCTTCCACAAAATAAGCTAATAAGGGAAATATAGATATTACCTCAAGACTACCCTTCCTGATGAGAGTTCCAATGAAGGCATGATGGGAGTCAGGGGTAAAAGAGAGGTGCAAACCAAGGTACTTCTAAAGAAAAGGCGTGGCAGTGTCCCTGGCTCCTTCTTCCCACGTATCTTGGGTGTTTGTGTTCATTGTGAATCCTGAATCTGAATTAGATACTTTTTACTGAGTTTCAAAAACATGAAAAGATTCTTTCAGAAGAGAAAATGACTGTTTTCTTAGCGGTTTAATTTATGACTTCAAGTTTTAACTTCTTATTGCTTACTACTATTAGTATGTAGCATTTCAATGTACTCATATCACATAAGAAAACCACAGGACTTAGTCGTAATAAGGTGACTACCAGCAGAATAGGAGTAGGAGTCCATTAGTGCCTTCTTACATATTGTACGTTTTTCCAATTTTTTTTCAGTAAGATATTGACATACATCAGAAAAAACAAATCTCTTTTCCCATAACTAAACATGTCAGAATTCATATTGATAACAAATCCAGCATTTTCTCAGTCTGCAAATGGCAAAATGTCTAACTTTGCATATTTGCCTACCATTTCATACCACGTGTGCCTTGATCTGCTCACTTGGGGAGGGACGGATTTTAGCCACAACATTGCTGGGTATGAGTTAATTGAGAGAGAGATCATGCATGGATCAGTGAAATCCTATCATGACTTGACCCTCTGGCATGGATATCCAAACAGAATGATTATTGCCATCCTTGGAGATGGAAACTGAAGCTCAGGCCAGCGGCTTGAGCATTCACCTCTCACTTTAAAGACAGCCAGCAGTTTAAATCCTCTTTATTAGATTTGCCTTTAATTCTAGACACTTAAGGGAATATAACATTATTAACCAAATTAAGATAGCCATTTGAAGTTATTTCCCTAATGAGTAAAAAAAGAAACCACCACTGCTACATGATCATGAATGGGAACATTTGCAAACACTCAGTAAATACTTGGTAACTAGCATCAGTGGAATCGCTAGCAGCTAGTGGTCTCGTTGACAACAAGTGTTTAAGGATAATTGATTGGTACAATTGTTACCAATGGTACAAAGTCAGGCTGGATGGATGCCAGTCCTGGGGGATGACAAAGAACTCTGATTTGACCCTGTCCATTTCAATGCAAACTAATTTCAACATATTTGTAGAGGACACAAATATAAGAGAGATAGTGGCTCAGTGACTGATAGAATCTAAATTTTTAAAAAATTGTATAAGATAAAAACATTAAAATGTGATTGTTAATATTTAACATGCATAAAGGTGTTGATGTGCTCTAGATATTAAATTTAATAACTAAGTTCATAAGGGAAGACTTTTGTCTTTACAGCAACTCTTGCATGGATTTTGTTTAAGTGCAAATTCATAATGAGCCATAAATGATATGGCTGCTACAAAGCCCAATGCCATTTTTGGCTATAGTAACAGAAGCCTCATGTAAAGTTCAGTGAGGGAATGAGAAATTATCACTGGGCTCTGCACTGAAATTTTATTTGGTTCTGAGCAGCACATTCAAAGCAGACATGACAAGTTATTGATGTCTGAAAACGTATGCTAAAGCTGATGAAAGTTCTATGAACAATGTCACCTGCGTAGCACATGAAATAACAAGAGATTGAGGCCACAGTCAGAGCTGCTGGAGGAAATTCAATCTGGTAAGCCAGGGATGCTATTTGGGAATCGTGAAACACAGAGTAAAGAATCCAGGATTATTCAGGTAAGTCATCCTTATGGTAGAAAGTCATCATCACAGAGAAGGGCAACTGTCTTCAAGCTAAAGATAGTGGAATTGTCAAAGAGAAGGCAAGGTTGCACTCCTAAAGGGATTGGTTTTCTGAGGCAGATGCTCAGACAGACCCTAACAAGGACTGTGAAAAAACTGGTTATGTATTTAAGATCAGGTAGAAGCCTACAATTTAGAATTGCGGGGCCTAGATAGCGCTAGACTAACACTATCAAGGATAAATATATGAGCTATTTAAAGCATTTCTGTTTAAATTTAGATAAGAATTTACATCTGTTATAGTAAATATGTGACAGCTGAACCACAATTCCACCCTTCTGCATCCTTGGCAGAAATTGCTGTATATTCATGACATCCTTACTCACTAAAGAGACATGTAGCCTCAAAATTATTTTTATCTTTAAAACAAGACTTCAGATCAACACTACATTTAGAAGAATTAGCAGACAAGATGAAACATACAGATTGGGTATATTGGGCTCAGAGAAGGATGAAAAGATTAGAAATGAAAAGATAAGAGTGTGAACAGATAGAAAATTGATACAGCACATCCTAATTCTGGAAGGGAGATCTCACCCAATGTTCATGAAAATGTTTTCCTCTCTAAGATAATATGTTAGAAATGAGGGTCAGTGTAAATATGACGGATAAGAGCCTGGATTCTGCAAGCAGTTTGAATCCTGGCTCCATCAATGAGTACCTGCATTAGGTTAGCAAATTCTACGGCCTCTCTATACCATTCATGTCTGTAAAATAAAACAGGGATGCTGTGAGAAGTAATGAGTTAATACATTTGAATCGGTGCTAGCAGCACCTGGCACAAAGTAAAAGCTCCAGAAATATTAGGTATTCATCATAAATGTTTAAATATAATTTTTAAAACAGTCTTATGCAAAGCAAGGTAGTAAAGTATCATAGCATAATTCTGGAGTGAGATTGCGCTAGATCTGAATCCTGGCTCTGCCATGTATTAGTGAGGTGATTTCAGCCAACTTAAGCAAGTATCCTCACTTGTAGAGGGGAAATAATCCTACCTGACTCTTAATTTGTTGTAAGGTTTAAGCACAACACACACAAACATATACATATATAAAGAATTTATAATACAGAATTTGAAATAGAGCAGACTCTTGATAAATGAAAGGTATTAGGATCATTGCTGTTAATACAAGTTATGAACTTCAGTCAGCTCACTGTTTCATTGTTACAGAATGAATGAACTATTATCTCAGCAAAATAATATAAAAATCAAGTTTAATGTGAGATAAACTTTATTGGAAGCTGAAATCCTTGCCAGATTTGCAAGGATATAAAACTCTTGGCTCAAAAACAGTAGTTTTCCCATACTTTGCCTTCCTTTCAAGAAAGAAGAAAGGCAAATCTGAACAATGGCAGCTGAAAATGTTTGTATATATTTGGTGACAATCAGTGAAAATTACATTTCAAAATGTCCAAACTGCAGTATTAAAGAAATAATTATAGGAGGTTTATTATTATCATTTAGGAATGTGGCCTCAAACTTATCTAAAACCTTGTCTTTTAAATTTTTTCCATCGTAATATATTCAAAGCTAAAAATAAGTGAATAATGCACGATCAAAGGAGTGTTTTTAATTGCATTGCTTTCACTGTAATAACCTAAAGTACAGAGTTTAGTAACCTCAAGCACTGGAGGAGTCTATCAAAATGTCAATGAAATGCCTATTAAAACAGAGATAAACAAAGCACAGATACCATACCATATGTAGCCTGATCCTGATAAGTGGTAATAAAACTTAATGGGGTGCATTCATATTACACTTTATCTAAAAATCTCAGTAACTTTTAGAAACGGTAATTTATCCCAGATCATTATTTTGAGGCTGTTTTGAAAGAATCAGGGTATCTTTTCTTCTAAAACAGAAGCACAGTTAAAAAAAAAAATTTTGCTTATACATCAGACATATTCACTGGAAAAAAAAATAAAGGCTAGACAAACAAATCCGAAATTTTTCAAAGGGAAAAGCAGAATTTTGCCTGAAGTTTTGTAGAATGGATCCTGAAATGTGCATCAATCTGCTTAGAAGTCTAATATGTGATTTTACTTATAACAGCTATTGAAATGATTGAGAAATAGGCTGTGACTCACATGAGATGTGAACCTGAGGACTCTACAGCCACTTTGAGTCCCTTCGGAACCATAGCTGTGTGACTTGCATAGAAAAATAAAAATGCAGGCATTTGCTCCAAAAATGTTGTGATATAGAGTTTGTTCTACCATTTCCCTTTTCTATACCTCTCTTGTCTATCTCCAAATTCGTTCTTTAGGAATTCTTACTTCCCAGCACACTTCTTTCTGCACAATGTTCCCAGGCTGCACTCCGAATGCAAGGCTAGGTGGTGACGTGAAGAAAATATAGTGTAAGGAATGGAACTGTGAACTGGTTTCCTGAAAAAGTAGGTTTTTATCGTACACTTTTATTATTATGAGTAACCATGGACAAATCTCTTAACTTCGGTTATCTTTACAAAATAAAGAGCTTGGGTTAAATTTTTTTTCTGAATCTAGCCCCAATACTGGTATTTCAATAAGCTGATATTAATGCACATAAAAATGCAAATGCCTACCAAACTAACTTAAAGATCATTTAAGAAAAAGTTATGTGATTTTTCAGATGGTGTAAAATACTGGTGTGACAAATTTTGACCAGTAAAGAGAGGGTTTCTTTATTTAGGAAAGAAGAAATATTTTCTCATATTCCTTACATAATAACTACCCCTTCTTATTTGTATTAGCCAAGATAGGCTACGTTTTGCTATCAGATTTGGGCTTGGTAGTTTTAACAAAAAAGGTTTATTTCTTACTTATCCTCCATGCCTAGTGTGGGTTAAGAGTGGAAGCCTTGGCTCAAAGCTGTAAAACAGAACCAGGCTGTTTGGATGCTTCATTCGGACACATGTTTCACAATTACTGTGGTGTAAGAAGAGGGAGACAGAAAACTGACCATCAAAAATGAAATACCTAGTCCACAAGTAGTACGCATTTCTTCTACTCACATATCACTGGCCAGAAATAATCACACGCCTATGTACAAGCTCAGTGGACAGGAACATGTATTCCTAACACTCAATATTGGCTAAAATTAGCAAGTTGATTATCTATGTAAAGTGCATCCAACTCTGCATCAATCTATTCATCTTTCTTTGTACGATGCATTGAATTGTGTACTTTTTCTTTGCGTATCTATGGAAAATTTGATAGTATTCTTTAAACCTGTACTCAACCAACACTTGAGAGATTGAAACATCAAAATGCATTACAAGGATCATTGAACAGAGGAGAATTTGAATATGAAGCTGGGGTTTCATTTTGGAAACCCCAGAATTTGTCAGTGGAGTAAGGACCCAGGAGTACTATAACTCACAATCCATGCCATAGAATTTCATGCCTATTGAACCAGAAATCCACAATAAAAAGAGATCTAATTGCTCATACTAGAGATGTTTTCTAATTCTTTAAGATCAATGATTCATGAGATGAGATTTATTTAAAAACACCCTTGGCATGAAAGTGTCCATGATACTTCCTAAATATGAGATGGTATATCTCAAAAACTAAGATTGAAATGGGACACTCTTTCCTTCTGAAAAATTAATTTACACATAAAATAAAAAGAAAGTTCAATTTCAACACTGTAATTGTATTTCAGTTATCAGATTAAATCTGCAGAGACTATTTAAAATTGTGCTTCCTTTCTCATTTAAAATTTTTTGAATTTTATTTATTTTTTTTATGCAGAAGGTTCTTATTACTTATATATTTTATACATTTTAGTGTATATATATCAATCTTAATCTCCCAATTCATACCAAAACCACCACCCCCACCAACCCCGCTTCCCCCCTTGTGTGTTCCCTACATCTGTGTCTCTATTTCTGCCTTGCAAACCATTTCATCAGTACCATTTTCTATATTCCACATATATGCGTTAATATACAATATTTGTTTTCCTCATTCTGACTTACTTAACTCTGTATGATAGTCTCTAGGTCCTTCCACATCTCTACAAATGACCCAACTTGGTTCCTTTTTATGGCTGAGTAATATTACATCGTATATATGTGCCACATCTTTATCCATTCGTCTGTCGATGGGCATTTAGGTTGCTTCCATGACCTGGCTATTGTAAATAGTGCTGCAATGAACATGGGGGTGCATGTGCCTTTTTGAATTATGGTTTTCTCAGGGTATATGCCCAGTAGTGGGATGGCTGTCATATGGTAATTCTACTTTTAGTTTTTGAAGGAACATCCATACTGTTCTCCATAGAGGCTGTATCAACTTACATTCCCACCAACAGTGCAAGAGGGTTCCCTTTTCTCCACACCCTGTCCAACATTTGTTGTTTATAGATTTTCTAATGATGCCCATTCTAACTGGTGTGAGGTGATACCTCATTGTAGTTTTGATTTGCATTTCTCTAATAATTAGTGATGTTGAGCAGCTTATCATGTACCTCTTGGACATCTGTATGTCATCTTTGGAGAAATGTCTATCGAGGTCTTCGGCCCATTTTTAGATTGGGTTTTTTGTGTTTTTAATATTGAACTGCATGAGCTGTTTATACATTTTGGAGATTAATCCTTTGTCCATTGATTCATTTGCAAATATTTTCTCCCATTCTGAGGGTTGTCTTTTCATCTTGTTTATAGTTTCCGTTGCTGGGCAAAAGCTTTGAAGTTTCACTAGTTCCCATTTGTTTATTTTTCTTTTTATTTCCATTACTCTAGGAGGTGGGTTGAAACAGATCTTATTGAGATTTATGCTAAAGAGTGTTCTTCCCATGTTTTCCTCTAAGAGTTTCATGGTGTCTGGTCTTACACTTAGGCCTTTAATCCATTTTGAGTTTATTTTTGTGTATGGTGTTAGGCAATCTAATTTCACGCTTTTACATGTAGCTGTCCAGTTTTCCCAGCACCCCTATTGAAGAGACTGTCTTTTCTCCATTGTATAGCCTTGCCTCCTTTGTCATAGATTAGTTGACCACAGGTGTGTGGGTTTATCTCTGGGCTTTCTATCCTGTTCCATTGATCTATATTTGTGTTTTTTGTGCCAGTACCATATTGTCTTGATTACTGTAGCTTTGTAGTATAGTCTGAAGTCAGGGAGTCTGATTCCTCCTGCTCTGTTTTTTTCCCTCAAGATTGCTTTCGCTATTCGGGGTCTTTTGTGCCCCCATACAAACTTTAAGATTTTTTTGTTCTAGTTCTGTAAAAATGCCATTGATTATTTGGTAGAGAGTTCACTGAATCTGTAGATTGCTTTGGGTAGTATAGTCATTTTCACAATATTGATTCTTCCAATCCAAGAACATGGTATATCTCTCCATCTGTTTGTGTCATCTTTGATTTCTTTCATCAGAGTCTTATAGTTTTCTGAGCACAGGCTTTTACCTCCTTAGGTAGCTTTATTCCTAGGTATTTTATTCTTTTTGTTCTATTGGGGAATGGGATTGTTTCCTTAATCTCTTTCTGCTCTTTCGTTGTTAGTGTATAGGAATGCCAGAGATTTCTGTGCATGAATTTTGTATCCTGCAACTTTATCAAATTCATTGATTAGCTCTAGTAGTTTTCTGGTGGCATCTTTAGGATTTTCTATGTATAGTAACATGTCATCTGCCAACAGTGACTGTTTTACTTCTTCTTTTCCAATTTGTATTCCTTTTATTTCTTTTTCTTCTCTGATTGCCATCTTTAGGAATTCCAAAGTTATGTTGAATAATAGTGGCGAGAGTGGACATCCTTGTCTTGTTCCTAATCTTAGAGGAAATGCTTTCAGTTTTTCCCCATTGAGAATGATGTTTGCTGTGGGTTTGTCAAATAGGGCCTTTATTATGTCAAGGTAGGCTCCCTCTATGCCCACTTTCTGGAGAGTTTTTGTCATAAATGGGTGTTGAATTTTGTTGAAAGCTTTTTCTGCATCTCTTGAGATGATCATATGGTTTTTATTCTTCAATTTGTTAATATGGTGTATCACATTGAGTGAGTTGCAAATATTGTAGAATCCTTGCATTCCTTAGATAAATCTCACTTGATCATGGTGTATGATCCTTTTGATGTGTTGTTGGATTCTGTTTGCTATTATTTTGTTGAGGCTTTTTGCATCTATATTCATCAGTGATATTGGTCTGTAATTTTCTTTTTTGTAGTATCTTTGTCTGGTTTTGTATCAGGGTGATAGTGGCCTCACAGAATGAGTTTGGGAGAGTTCCTTCCTCTGCAATATTTTGGAAGAGTTTGAGAAGGATGGGTGTTAGCTCCTCTCTAAATGTTTGATAGAATTCACCTGTGAAGCCATCTGTTCCTGGACTTTTGTTTGTTGGAAGATTTTTAATCACAGTTTCAATTTCATTACTTGTGATTGTTCTGTTCATATTTTCTGTTTCTTCTCGGTTCAGTCTTGGCAGTTTATACCTTACTAAGAATTTGTCCATTTCTTCCAGGTTGTCCATTTTATTGGCATAGAGTTGCTTGTAGTAGTCTTTTGTGATGCTTTGTATTTCTATGGTGTGTGTTATAACTTCTTTATTTCTAATTTTATTGATTTGAGTGCTCTCCTCTTTTTTCTTGATGAGTCTGGCTAAAGGTTTACCAATTTTGTTTTTCTTCTCAAAGAAACAGCTTTTAGTTTTATTGATCTTTGCTATTGTTTATTTTGTTTCTATTTCATTTGTTTCTGCTCTGATCTTTACAATTTCTTTCCTTCTACTAAACTCGGGTTTGTTTGTTCTTCTTTCTCTAGTACTTATAGGTGTAAGGTTGGTTTTTTATTTGAGTTTTTCTTGTTTCTTGAGGTAAGATTGTATTGCTATAAACTTCCCTCTTAGAACTGCTTTTGCTACATCCCATAGGTTTTGGGTCATCGTGTTTTTGTGGTCATTTGTTTCTAGTTATTTTTTTATTTCTTCTTTGCTTTCTTCAGTGATCTCTTGGTTATCTAGTAACATATTGCTCATCCTCCATATGTTTGTGTTTTTTACATTGTTTTCCCTGTAATTTATTTCTAATCTCATAGTGTTCTTGTCGTAAAAGATGCTTGATATGATTTCAATTTTCTTAAATTTACCAAACCTTGATTTGTGACCCAAGATGTGATCTATCCTGGAGAATGTTCCATGTGCACTTGAGAAGAAAATGTAATCTGCTGTTTTCAGATGGAATGTCCTATAAATATCAATTACATCTATCTATAGTCTATTGTGTCATTTAAAGCTTGTGTTTCCTTATTAATTTTCTGTCTGAATGATCTGTCCATTGGTGTAAGTGTGGTTTTAGGTCCCCCACTATTATTGTGTTACTGTTGATTTCCCCTTTTATGGCTGTTAGCATTTGCCTTATGTATTTATGTGCCTCTATATTGGGTGCATATATATTTATAATTGTTATATCTTCTTCTTGAATTGATCCCTTGATCATTATGTAGTGTTTTTCCTAGTCTCTTGTAACATTCTTTATTTTAAAGTCTATTTTATCTGATATGAGTATTGCTACTCCAGCTTTCTTTTGATTTCCATTTGTATGGAATATCTTTTTCCATCCCCTCACTTTCAGTCTGTTTGTCTCCCTAGGTCTGAAGTGGGTCTCTTGTAGACAGTATATATATGGGTCTTGTTTTTGTATCCATTCAGCAAGCCTGTGTCTTTTGGTTGGAGCATTTAATCCATTCACATTTAAGGTAATTATAGATATGTATGTTCCTATTGCCATTTTCTTAATTGTTTTGGGTTTGTTTTTGTAGGTGCTTTTCTTCCCTTGTGTTTCCCACTTAGAGAAGTTCCTTTAGCATTTGTTGTAGAGCTGGTTTGGTGGAACTGAATTTTCTTAGCTTTTGCTTGTCTGTAAAGCTTTTGATTTCTCCATCGAATTTGAATGAGATCCTTGCCAGGCAGAGTAATCTTGGTTGTAGCTTCCTCCCTTGCATCACTTTAAGTATATCATGCCACTCCCTCTGACTTGTAGAGTTTCTGCTGAGAAATCAGCTGTTAACCTTATGGGAGTTCCCTTGTATGTTGTCATTTTTCCCTTGTTGCTTTTAATAATTTTTCTTTGTCTTTAATTTTTGCCAATTTGATTACTATGTGTCTTGGCTACTTTCTCCTTGGGTTTATACCGCCTGGGACTTTCTGTGCTTCCTGGACTTGGGTGGCTATTTCCTTTCCCATGTTAGGGAAGTTTTCCACTACAATCCCTTCAAATAATTTCTCGGGTCCTTTCTCTCTCTCTCCTCCTTCAGGAACCCTGTATTGTGAATGTTGGTGCATTTAATGTTGTCCCAGTGGTCTCTTAGGCTGTCTTTATTTCTTTTCATTGTTTTTTCTTTATCCTGTTCTGTGGCAGTGAAATCTACCATTCTGTCTTCCAGGTCACTTATCCGTTCTCCTGCCTCAGTTATTTGCTATTGATTCCTTCTAGTGCATTTTTCATTTCAGTTATTGTACTGTTCATCTCTGTTTGCTCTTTAATTCTTGTAGGTCTTTGTTAAATATTTCTTTCATCTTCTCAATCTTTGCCTCCATTCTTTTTCTGAGGTCCTGGATCATCTTCACTATCATTATTCTAAATTCCTGGAAAATTGCCTATCTCCACTTCATTTAGTTGCCTTTCTGGTGTCTTATCTTTTCCTTCATCTGTTCTATAGTCCTCTGCCTTTCCATTTTTGCTGTCTTTCTGTGAATGTGGTTTTCATCCACAGGCTGCAGGATTATAGTTCTTCTTGCTTCTGCTGTCTGCTCTCTGGTGGATGAGTCTATCTAAGAGGCTTGTGGAAGCTTCCTGATGGGACGGACTTGTGGTGGGTAGAGCTGGGTGTTGCTCTGGTGGGCAGAGTTCAGTAAAACTTTAATTTGCTTGTCTGCTGATGGGTGGAGCTGGGTTCCCTCCCTGATGGTTGTTTGGTTGGCCTGAGGCAACCGAGCACTGGAGCCTACAGGCTCTTTGCTGGGTCTAATGTTGGATTGAGGAGGCTCATGCCAAGGAGTCCTTCCCAGAACTTCTGATGCCAGTGTCCCTGTCCCTGTGGTGAGCCACAGCCACCCCCCAACTCTGCAGGAGACCCTCCAACACTAGCAAGTAGGTCTGGTTCAGGCTCCTATGGGGTCACTACTCCTTCCCTCTGGGTCCTGATGCACACACTACTTTGTGTGTGCCCTCCAAGAGTAGAGTTTCTGTTTTCCCCAGTCCTGTCAAAATCCTGCAATCAAATACCACTAGACTTCAAAGTCTGATTCTCTGGGAATTCCTCCTCCCATTGCTGACACCCAGGTTGGGAAACCTGATGTGGGGCTCAGAACCTTGAGTGAACCTTGGGTGAACTTCTGTGGTATAGTTGTTCTCCAGTTTGTGAGTTGCCCACCCTGTGGTTATGGGATTTGATTTTATTGATTGTGCCCCTCCTACCATCTCATTGTGGTTCCTCCTTTGTCTTTGGATGTGAGGTATCTTTTTTGGTGAGTTCCAGTGTCTTCCTGTCGATGATTGTTCAGCAGTTAGTTGTGATTCTGGTGCTCTCACAAGAGGGAGTGAGTGCACATCTTTTCTCATTTAAATATTATTTTAAAGCATATTGTAATGAATAGACACTCATTTTATACAGTATGGCTGAGTCATAACTACAAAACAAACCTATGGCCTTGCTCTTACAGTTTTAAATGCCAGTACATTCAGACATCATTTATTTTGCCACAATAGCAACTCACTCTAAGCATATTATCCAGCGAGAAAAACTATCTCATGGTACTTCAGGGGATCTATAATGCTTCACAACAAAGTTTGAAACATTCCAGAAATATAAAGAAAATGTTTAAAAGAGTTATCTCTTGCTTTCAAGAAAAGCAGTATTTATTTTAGTTAGGTGAAAAACTCCTAGTTTATAGACAAGTTTTGTTATTAAAATTGTATTTATAGGTCTGTTAGTTGGGATTCCAAATATGTTTTCTCAAAGGTGTACCACAATGTTATGTCTAGTAGTTGTTTCCCACAAAATTCCATTTAGCCCATATTGCATCTGAGCTAAATTACTGATAGAGCCCAGCTGAACCCTCGATCTAATATAAAACTTACCAAAAGATGCATGAGGGAGAAAAGAGAAATTGAGTCTCTTAACTGTTGAAATAAAAAAAATGTTTTTCTTCAGTTTCTTCCTGTATAATTTCTTCTGCCCCTAATCTCCACCTACTCCTATCCTCTGCCCCAGGCACCTATGTCATACCTTTGTATCATTTTAGC
Source organism: Globicephala melas (assembly GCF_963455315.2). Classification (NCBI taxonomy): domain Eukaryota; kingdom Metazoa; phylum Chordata; class Mammalia; order Artiodactyla; family Delphinidae; genus Globicephala; species Globicephala melas. Next base: position 120,609,993 of record NC_083317.1, read on the forward strand.
CTTCTAGAATAGATCATGGTGTTTCAGAACTAGCATGTTAAGCAGAAATATGAAAGTTAATCCAAATAACTTTCTACATTTCCTCTGATCTTAGATTTCATGGAGATAAAAATATATTAAAATAATTCACATTAACATATTTATGACCAATAAATGTAACATATGTCAACAAGAGGCTTTGTAGACAGTTCTAAAAAGAGAAATAGAGGCTCTGTTAGAGATAAATTTGTGTTAATAGCCTAACATTCATGGAACATTTTTGGGAGTCTGTACTTTCCCTTTCCCTCAGTTCTACTAATTCATTAGAATTTTTAATAGCTTTATTGCTTTATCTACATATTAATCTACAGATTCTCTAAAAGCTATATTCATTTCACAATTATAAAGTTATTTTGGGAATTGCATTTGTACCCTATATCTATCATAAGTTAATAATCTAGAATTAAAGCATTGTTTTGATGAACACAACAAAAATTGTAATTAGAGGTTTATGAGTTCACATAAATTTCAACATTTAATTCATTTGTATGATTTATTTTGTATTCCTATTGACATAGATAATTTAAAAATGGTAAAGTGTTATTATTTTTTTAAGATTTCACCTTGTAAACACAAGAGATGCTCTAATTAAAATCATTCATGAACTTGATAGAAAAATATAGAAGATTTGAATTTAAAAGTTGAACCATGTAGAAGATCTAATTATGTCTACAAATTCATGTCATATTTAAAATTTTTTAAAAGTACCTCAAATTTATGATAAGTACTAAAATTCTATGTAGTATATATAGTGTGATATAATAGAAACTTTCTGCTGTACAATAAGCCAGAACATGAGTATGTACCCAGTACAGGCTCCAGAAGAAAGAGAGAATAAAAGACAAAATCTGAGAAAATATATTAATACTTATATAAGTGACTAGAGGTTAGCATTCAGAATTAGTAAGGACTATAAATAAAGGACAATATGAAAAAATATAAAGAAGATCTACAAATCAATATGGAAAAATCAAATACCATAAAGAACACTAGATAATTACTACCTAAGTTTTCACAAAATCTTGGGAACTTCCTTAGACTTTGAACCTTAAAAATAAAATCACTTTGTCTATTACTTTAGTCTATTTCCATTTACCTTTTTACCCAAACGTGATTTCCCAGGTAGCTTCCTAATCTACCAGGACTGGGTGTTGTTCTCTGACTAATGCACTCATATAAACAGAAAATGTCATGGATATAAGATCAAAGAAGCAGGAGTAGGCGGGGAGAGCTCTCAGACCCTGAGGCAGGACTGCCATTTGTAAAAGAAGAACAGGAGGGAAGAGGATTGAGTAGGAAGACTCTCAGACTGAAGCACAATATTAAGAAAGCTTTGCCTAGACCTATGGGAAATCTGTTAGTCAAAGCCCCCTGTTATAGGAACCCCATAGCCCACAGAGATGGACCTGCAGTCATCATCCAGGAGCAATCCAGGAAAGTGTGGCCTTGGAGTGATCATGATATGATGATGGGTCCAAAGGGGGTGGCAGTGGGAGCTGTCAGCAAACTGTGCTCCCTAGTGTGGGAAATCTGAAGAGTACCTTTTCAAGGATGTCACAACCCATATTATGAATTAATAATTATCAATAAGCTTTAATGTGTACCTGTAGTAACCACGTGAGCTGTTTTATTCAACTGACCATTAATATATAATTATTTTATATTTTTCATGAAGGGAAAGATACATTCATTACATCACTGGATGATTTTTTTTAATGATTAAAATAAATAAATATAATAAGTTACAAGTAATACAGTAATTCCAAATAACATGTAAAGTTTCTGATAAATTGGAAAGTTAAACATAATCCAGTTTAAAATTCAAGGAAGTGATATTCTAGAGGATAGTGCAGTAACTTGCTGTAGGATACGTAATGATTTGTCAGAATTTTAAAATATATTTGTGATTTGTCAGAATTTCAGCAAAATCAGGACCATGGAAAAATTTTAAATAGTATTTAAGGATTATGCAAATATATTTCAATATGTAACAATAAAGATCATGACAATTTTTTAAAAATCACAAATTATTAAAATATGAAGCAGTACGTCAGGCCTGCTTTCTCCAAGTCAAACTATAAAATGATGTTTAATATTCTTGTTCTGGGCTTCCCTGGTGGTGCAGTGGTTGGGAGTCTGCCTGCCAATGCAGGGGACACAGGTTCGTACCCCGGTCCGGGAGGATCCCACATGCCGCGGAGAAGCTGGGCCTATGAGCCATGGCTGCTGAGCCTGCACGTCCGGAGCCTGTGCTCCGCAATGGGAGAGGCCACAAGAGTGAGAGGCACGTGTACCGCAAAAAAAAAAAAAAAAAAAGATTCTTGTTCAGTGAAACTTAACATGCAAATTATGTTTTAGTTCCTCAAGTTTTAGAGTGGGAAACAGGGTTAGCTGTTTCATTAGGTACTTCAGGTTTGTGAATCCTCTTCTTCAATCTATTTTTCCCAAGTAAGTTATGTTTCAGCACCAGGAGTCTTTTGAAAACCACCAAAATCTTCTGGAAACAGATCTGGCAATGACTGAATAAATAAACAAAATAGAAAGTAACAAAAATAAACATTACCATAGAAATATAGGCCAAGACACGTCTTTACTTCATCCAGTGTCTGCCTGAAAACATAGTAAACATTCCGTCAAGTACCTAAAGTCTCTGTCCCTTTAATGATATTTTTTTCCATAAATAGTGGCATCCCAATGAAGACTCAGGCCATAATTTAGCCAATTATCACAGGTTTGGTTCCTGGGAAGCAAATTCTGAAATAAAGGTTAACACACAGGAAGTTTACTAGGGCATGCTCTTCTTATCAACATATATGAAAGGGTGGGGAAATAAGAATGATTAGGCAAGAGAGAAGTTGGACTTCAATGAATTCTCAACAAAGGCCTTAGCCACAGTCTCAGGGAAAACTGAGTCTGCAGGGCACTTCGGAGTTAACCTGAGTTGGGCAAAGGGGTCTGCCTTATTATTCACAATGTGCTAATCGTTCACTGGATCTGAACCTCCTCAGGAAGGACTCATACCCTTGTGCAAAGCCACTCACTTCAGCCAAGACCAACCTCAAAGAAGGCTGACAGGTGAAGGCTGTCTGCCAGGAGCACTTTCAAGCAGCTAAAAGAATAAGTCCTTCCATCCTGAAAAAGTATTAGGATAGTATGTCACAGTCTCCAGTGTACTTGTAAAGGAAATGATTAACTGGAGACTAAGAAGAAATACATCCTCACATAAGTATAGTCAACTGATCTTTGAAGGGACAAAGACAACACATGGAGAAAAGATAGCTCTTCAACAAATGCTGCTAGGGAGCTGAGGAAGATGGCTGAAGAGTAAGAGGTGGAGATCACCTTCCTCCCCACAGATACATCAGAAATGCATCTACATGTGGAACTGCTCCTACAGAACACCCACTGAACGCTGGCAGAAGACCTCAGACCTCCGAAAAGGAAAAAACTCCCCACGTACCTGGGTAGGGTAAAAGAAAAAACAGAGACAAAAGAATAGGGACGGGACCTGCACCAGTGGGAGGGAGCTGTGAAGGAGGAAAGGTTTCCACACACTAGGAAGCCCCTTCGTGGGTGGGTGGAGAATGCGGGTGGCAGAGGGGGGAAGCTTTGGAGCCGCAGAGGAAAGCGCAGCAACAGGGGTGCAGAGGGCAAAGCGGAGAGATTCCCGCACAGACGATCGGTGCCAACCGGCACTCACCAGCCCGAGAGACTTGTCTGCTCACCCGCCGGGTTGGGCGGGGCTGGGAGCTGAGGCTCGGACTTCAGTCGGATGCCGGGAGAGGACTGGGGTTGGTGGCGTGAACACAGCCTGAAGGGGGCTAGTGCGCCACAGCTAGCCGGGAGGGAGTCCGGAGAAAATTCTGGACCTGCAAGAGGCAAGAGACTTTTTCTTCCCTCTTTGTTTCCTGGTGCGCGAGGAGAGGGGATTAAGAGCGCTGCTTAAAGGAACTCCAGAGACGGGCATGAGGCGCGGCTAACAGCACGGACCTCAGAGACGGGCATGAGACGCTAAGGCTGCTGCTGTCGCCACCAAGAAGCCCATGTGCGAGCACAGGTCACTGTCCACACCTCCACTCCCAGGAGCCTGTGCAGCCCACCACTGCCAGGGTCCCGGGATCCAGGGACAACTTCCCTGGGAGAACGCACGGTGCGCCACAGGCTAGTGCAACGTCCTGCCACCTCTGCTGCCGCAGGCTCGCCCCACATCCATACCCCTCCCTCCCCCCAGCCTGAGTGAGCCAGAGCTCCCGAATCAGCGGCTCCTTTAACCCTGTCCTGTCTGAGCAAAGAACAGACGCCCTCAGGTAACTTATAAGCAGAGGTGGGTCCAAATACAAAGCTGAACCCAGGGAGTTGTGCGAACAAAGAAGAAAAAGAGAAATCTCTCCCAGCAGCGTCAGGAGAAGCAGATTAAAACTCCACAATCAACTTGATGTACCCTGCATCTGTGGAATACCCGAATAGACAACAAATCATGCCAAATTGAGGAGGTGGACTTTAGGAGCAACATATATTATTTTTTCACCTTTTCCTCTTTATGTGAGTGTGTATGTTTCTGTGAGAGATTTTGTCTGTATCCCTTTGCTTTCGTCATTTGTCCTAGGATTCTGTCCATCCATTTTTTTTTACATTTAAAAATATTTTTCTCTTAATAATTTTTATTTTAATAACTTTATTTTACCTTTCTTTATTTTCTTTTATTTTATCCCGTTTCTTTTTCTTTCTTTCTTTCTTCCTTTCTATTTTTTCTCCCTTTTATTCTGAGCCATGTTGATGAAAGGCTCTTGGTGCTCCAGCCAGGAGTCAGTGCTGTGCCTCTGAAGTGGGAGACCCAAATTCAGGACACTAGTCCACAAGAGACCTCCCCGCTCCATGTAATATCAAATGGTGAAAATTTCCCAGAGATCTCCATCTCAACACCAAGACCCAGCTTCACTAAATGACCAGCAAGCTACAGTGCTAGACGCACTATGTCAAACAACTAGCAAGACAGGAACAAAACATCACCCATTAGCAAAGAGGCTGCCTAAAATCATAATAAGGTCACAGACAACCCAAAACACACAACCAGACATGGACCTGACCATCAGAAAGACAAGATCCAGCCTCATCCACCAGAACACAGGCACTAGTCTCCTCCACCAGGAAGCCTAGACAACCCACTGAACCAACCTTAGCCACTGGGGACAGACACCAAAAACAATGGGAATTAAGAACTGCAGCCAGCAAAGAGGAGACCCCAAGCACAGTAAGATAAGCAAAATGAGAAGACATGAAAACACACAGCAGATGAGAGCAAGGTAAAAACCCACCAGACCTAACAAATGAAGAGGAAATAGGCAGTCTACCTGAAAAAGAATTGAGAATAATGATAGTAAAGATGATCCAAAATCTTGGAAATAGAATAGCGAAAATGCAAGAAACATTTAACAAGGACCTAGAAGAACTAAAGGGGAAACAAGCAATGATGAACAACACAATAAATGAAATTAAAAATACTCTAGAAGGGGTCAATAACAGAATAACTGAGGCAGAAGAACGGACAAGTGACCTGGAAAATAAAATAGTGGAAAAAACTACTGCAGAGCAGAAAAGAAAAAAGTACAAAAAGAACTGAGGACAGTCTCAGACACATTTGGGACAACATTAAATGCACCAACATTCGAATTATAAGGGTCCCAGAAGAAGAAGAGAAAAAGAAAGGGACTGAAAAAATATTTGAAGAGATTATAATTGAAAACTTCCCTAATATGGGAAAGGAAAGAGTTAATCAAGTCCAGGAAGCACAGAGAGTCCCATAAATCCAAGGAAAAACACGCTAAGACACATATTAATAAAACTATCAAAAGTTAAATACAATGAAAACATATTAAAAGCAGCAAGGGAAAAACAACAAATAACACACAAGGGAATCCATATAAAGTTAACAGCTGATCTTTCAGTAGAAACTCTACAAGCCAGAAGGGAGAGGCAGGACATATTTAAAGTGATGAAGGAGAAAAACCTACAACCAAGATTACTCTACCCAGCAAGGATCTCATTCAGATTTGATGGAGAAATTAAAACCTTTACAGACAAGCAAAAGGTGAGAGAGTTCAGCACCGCCAAACCAGCTTTCAACAAAGGCTAAAGGAACTTCTCTGGGCAAGAAACACAAGAGAAGGAAAAGACCTACCATAACAAACCCAAAACAATTAAGAAAATGTGAAGAGGAATGTACATATTGACAATTACCTTAAATGTAAATGGATTAAATGTTCCTACCAAAAGACACAGACTGGCTGAATGGATACAAAAACAAGACCCATATATATGCTGTCTACAAGAGACCCACTTCAGACCTAGGGACACATATAGATTGAAAGTGAGGGGATGGGAAAAGATATTCCATAAAAATGGAAATCAAAAGAAAGCTGGAGTAGCAATTCTCATATCAGACAAAATAGACTATAAAATAAAGACTATTACAAGAGACAAAGAAGAACAGTACATAATGATCAAGGGATCGATCCAAGAAGAAGATATAACAATTGTAAATATTTATGCACCCAACATAGGAGCACCTCAATACATAAGGCAAATACTAACAGCCATAACAGGGGAAACCGACAGTAACACTATCATAGCATGGGACGTTGACACCCCACTTTCACCAATGGACAGATCATCCAAAATGAAAATAAATAAGGACACACAAGCTTTAAATGATACATTAAAGAAGGTGGACTTAATTGATATTTATGGGATATTCCATCCAAAAACAATAGAATAAACATTTTTCTCAAGGGCTCATGGAACATTCTCCAGGATAGATCATATCTTGGGTCACACATCAAGCCTTGGTAAATTTAAGAAAATTGAAATCGTACCAAGTATGTTTTCCGACCACAACACTATGAGACTAGATATCAATTACAGTAAAAGATCTGTAAAAAATACAAAAACATGGAGGCTAAACAATAAACTACTTAATAACAAAGTGATCACTGAAGAAATCAAAGAGGAAATTTAAAAATACCTAGAAACAAATGACAAGGGAGACAAGACGACCAAAAACCTATGGGATGCAGCTAAAGCAGTTCTAACAGGGAACTTTACAGTAATTCAATCCTACCTTATGAAACATGAAGCATCTCAAGTAAACAACCTAACCTTGCACCTAAAGCAATTAGAGAAAGAAGAACAAAAAAACCCCAAAGTTAGCAGAAACAAAGAAATCATAAAGATCAGATCAGAAATAAATGAAAAAGAAATGAAGGAAACAATAGCAAAGATCAATAAAACTAAAAGCTGCTTCTTTGAGCAGATAAACAAAATTGATAAACCATTAGCCAGATTCATCAAGAAAAAAAGGGAGAAGACTCAAATCAATAGAATTAAAAATGAAAAAGGAGAAGTAAAAACTGACACTGCAGAAATACAAAGGATCATGAGAGATTACTACAAGCAACTCTATGCCAATAAAATGGACAACCTGGAAATAATGGAAAAATTCTTAGAAATGCACAACCTGCCGTGACTGAACCAGGAAGAAATAGAAAATATGAACAGACCAATCACAAGCACTGAAATTGAAACTGTGATTAAAAATCTTCCAACAAACAAAAGCCCAAGACCAGATGGCTTCACAGGCGAATTCTACCAAACATTTAGAGAAAAGCTAACACCTATCCTTCTCAAACTCTTCCAAAATATAGCAGAGGGAGGAACACTCCCAAACTCATTCTATGAGGCCACCATCACCCTGATACCAAAACCAGACAAAGATGTCAAAAAGAAAGGAAACTACAGGCCAATATCACTGATGAACATTGATGCAAAAATCCTCAATAAAATAGAAGCAAACAGAATCCAACAGCATATTAAAAAGATCATACACTGTGATCAACTGGGGTTTATTGCAGGAATGCAAGGATTCCTCAATATACACAAATCAATCGACGTGATACACCATATTAAAAAATTGAAGGAGAAAAACTATATGATCATCTCAATAGATGCAGAGAAAGCTTTTGACAAAATTCAACACCCGTTTATGGTAAAAACCCTGCAGAAAGTAGGCATAGAGGGAACTTTCCTCAATATAATTAAGGCCATATACGACAAACCCACAGCCAACATCATCCTCAATGGTGAAAAACTGAAACCATTTCCCCTAAAATCAGGAACAAAACAAGGTTGCCAACTCTCACCACTCTTTTTCAACATAGTTTTGGAAGTTTTAGCCACAGAAATCAGAGAAGAAAAAGAAATAAAAGGAATGAAATCAGAAAAGAAGAAGTAAACCTGTCACTGTTTGCAGATTACATGATACTATACATAGAGAATCCTAAAGATGCTACCAGAAAACTAATAGAGCTAATCAATGAATTTGGTAAAGTAGCAGGATACAAAACTAATGCTCAGAAATCTCTTGCATTCGTATACACTAATGATGAAAAATCTGAAAGTGAAATTAAGAAAACACTCCCATCTACCATTGCAACAAAAAGAATAAAATATCTAGGTATAAACCTATCTAAGGAGACAAAAGACCTGTATGCAGAAAATTATAAGACACTGATGAAAGAAATTAAGGATGACACAAATAGATGGAGAGATATACCATGTTCTTGGATTGGAAGAATCAACATTGTGAAAATGACTCTACTACCTAAAGCAATCTACAGATTCAATGCAATCCCTATCAAACTACCAATGGTATTTTTCACAGAACTCGAATAAAAACATTCACAATTTGTATGGAAATACGAAAGACCTCGAATAGCCAAAGTAATATTGAGAATGATACATGGAGCTGGAGGAATCAGGCTCCCTGACTTCAGACTATACTACAAAGCTACAGTAATCAAGACAGTATGGTACTGGCACAAAAACAGAAATATAGATCAATGGAACAGGATAGAAAGCCCAGAGATAAACCCGTGCACATATGGTCACCTTATCTTTGATAAAGGAGGCTAGAATATACAATGGAGAAAAGACAGCCTCTTCAATAAGTGGTGCTGGACAACTGGACAGGTACATGTAAAAGTATGAGGTTAGAACACTCCCTAACACCATAATCAAAAATTAACCCAAAATGGATTAATGACCTAAATGTAAGGCCAGACACTATCAAACTCTTAGAGGAAAACATAGGCAGAACACTCTATGACATACATCACAGCAAGATTCTTTTTGACCCACCTCCTAGAGAAATGGAAATAAAAACAAAAATAAATAAATGGGACCTAATGAAACTTAAAAGCTTTTGCACAGTAAAGGAAACCATAAACAAGAGCAGAAGAGAACCCTCAGAATTGGAGAAAATATTTTCAAAGGAAGCAACTTACAAAGGATTAATCTCCAAGATTTACAAGCAGCTCATGCAGTTCAACAACAACAACAAAAAAACAACCAAATCCAAAAAAGGACAGAAGACCTAAACAGACATTTCTCCAAAGAAGATATACAGTTTGCCAACAAACACATGAAAGAATGCTCAACATCATTAATCATTAGAGAAACACAAATCAAAACTATAATGAGATATCATCTCACACTGGTCAGAATGGCCATCATCAAAAAATCTAGAAACAGGAAATGCTGGAGATGGTGTGGAGAAAAGGGAACACTCTTGCACTGTTGGTGGGAATGTAAATTGATACAGCCAATATGGAGAACAGTATGGAGGTTCCTTAAAAAACTAAAAATAGAACTACCATACGACCCAGCTATTCCACTACTGGGCATATACCCTGAGAAAACCATGATTCAAAAAGATTCATGTACCCAAATGTTCATTGCAGCTCTATTTACAATAGCCAGGAGATGGAAGCAACCTAATTGTCCATCATTAGATGAATGGATAAAGAAGATATGGCACATATATACAATGGAATATTACTCAGCCATAAAAAGAAAGAAAATTGAGATATTTGTAGTGAGGTGGATGGACCTAGAGTCTGTCATACAGAGTGAAGTAAGTCAGAAAGAGAAAAACAAATACCGTATGCTAACACATATATATGGAATCTTAGGGAAAAAAAAAAGTCATGAGGAACCTAGGTGTAAGTCGGGAATAAAGACACAGACCTACTGGGGAATGGACTTGAGGATATGGGGAGGGGGATGGGTAAGCTATGAAAAAGTGAGAGAGTGGCATGGACATATATACACTATCAAACGTAAAATAGATAGCTAATGGGAACTAGCCGCATAGCACAGGGAGATCAGCTTGGTGGTTTGTGGACACCTAGAGGGGTGAGATAGGGAGGGTGGGAGGGAGGGAGACGCAAGAGGGAAGAGATATGGGAACATATGTATATGTATAACTGATTCACTTTGTTATAAAGCAGAAACTAACACACCATTGTAAATCAATTATACTCCAATAAAGATGTTAAGGGAAAAAAAATGCAAATTGTGCCTAACAACTGGACATCCACATGCAAAAAAATTTTTAAAAATGAATCTAGCCACAGACCTTACACTCTTTACAAAATTAATTCAAAATTGATCATAGACCTAAGGGTAAGATGCAAAACTATAAAAATCCTAGAAAATAACATAGGTGAAAATCTAGATGACCTTGGGTATGGTGATGTCTTTTTAGATATAACACTGAAGGCATGATCCATGAAATAAATAATTGATGAGCTGGACTTCATTAAAATTTAAAACTTCTGCTCCGAGAAAGACTGTCAAGAGAATGAGAAAGCAAACCAGAGACTGGGAGAAAATATTTGCAAAACACATATACGATAAAGGGCTCAATCAAAATATACAAAGTTAGAAGTCAACAATAGAAATGAACAACCCAACTTTAAAAAATGGGCAAAAGACCTAAACAGACACCTTACCAAAGAAGATATACAGATGACAGATAAGCATATTAAAAGATGCTTAACATCATATATCATCAGGGAAATGCAAATTAAAACAACGATGAGATGCCACTACACACCTATTAGAACTCCCCAAAACCAAATGCTGGATAGGATGTGGAGCAAGATGAACTCTCATTCATTTCTAGTGGAAATGCAAAATCGTATAGCCACTTTGGGAGACAGTTTGGCAGTTTCTTACAAATCTAGACATACTCTTACCATATAATCCAGTAATTGCACTTCTTGGTATTTACCCAAATGAGTTAAAAACTTAGGTCCACAGAAATACCTATACACAAATGTTTATAGCAGCTTTATATATAATTGCCAAAACTTGAAAGCAACCAAGATATGCTTCAGTAGGTGAGTGGATGAATAAACTATGGTATATATCCAGAAAATAGAATATTATTCAGTTCTAAAAGAAATGATATTAAGCAATGAAAAAACATGGAGGAAACAAATGCATATTACTAAATGAAAAATCAGTCTGATAAGGCTACTTACTATATGATTCCAACTATATGACATTCTGTAAAAGATGAAACTATGGAGACAGTAAAAGGATCAGTAGTTACCAGGGTTTAAGGAAAAAGCAGGAATTAAAAGATTTTTAGGGCAGTGAAACTATTTATTACAGTAGAAAACTATATGCATGTCATTATACATATGTCAAACCCCATAGAATGTACAACACCAAGAGTAAACCCTAATGTAAACTATGAACTTTGCATGATAATAATGTGTCAATGTGGGTTCATTGAGTAACAAACGCACCACTTTGGTGCGAGATGTTGATAGTGGGAGAGGCTGTGTTTATGTGGCAGCGAAGGGGAAATCTCTGTATCTTCTGCTTAATTTTGCTATGAACATAAAATTACCCTTAACAATTGTCTAGTAAGAGAAAATAAATACATTGAAATATAGGTGTTCTTTCAAATGGAGGTCATAGGTAGGGGAGGGGTGGTCATTCAGAAAGTCTCGTTGATTGTCTAGTCATATCCATACCAGAGGATATTTATTTTGGTGAAATGATCATTATCTAGGACCTGTTTCTCAGACTTATACCCTGAAACTCTATCTTATCTCTGTCCAGAATTCATAGAATGCTATGTAACATTTACAAGCCAGATATACAGGTATCTATAAATGGATATTTCATGAAGACCAAAATGTCGCATTGATCTGAAGAGGGCATTGTCTATCTGTAGGCAAACTTTCCAAGACGTCAATTATCCAAACAATTCTTATGAACGTGGACTTCAAACAAAAAAATTAGTTGTGTAATTTCTATGCTCTTCTTCACAATATGAAACTATGGCAAAACATGCTTGTGTTTGCTGGACAAGACATCTGCATATTTTCTGAACAGGTGCCTATAAGACTTTCTTTGGTGATGCCATGTCCTCCAGAATTCTAAGGTTGACCTGTCACTCCTGTGAATGATACTATGTTGAGGTTCACACGTTAACATCTCCAATCAACCTTCTGTAAAGTATTTTATAGGACTAGATTGAGTATTTATAGGATTACTCCAGTTCTGATCAATTATACGTTGAGATTGTACATTTGACTTTTCTAGGTGAGAACAGTTCCCTCCTGAGAGAACTTTGCTACTGCCTGCATGTATCACATATGCTTATTAACTTACCAGATGCTTATGCTGATTATATATATGTATGTACCTATGTATGTATGTGTGTACACATGCACACACATATGCATATCTTATGGCTATTAGTAACCTATCATGATTATTGATGAGTGTGTTATATGGTAGAATTATAAATGTAGTTGAAGTAAGGTAGTTTTATTTGGTCATTTGCTTTGATCTACCAGGTATGTTCACTAATTGAATGTATTTTTTTGAGCACTTACACAGTGCTCAAAACTTTTGCTAGGCCCTAGGAAAATGATAGTGAACCAAATTTGATGCGATTCCTCTTAAAGAGCACTTCGTGTTGAGCTACCTGTCACTCATTCTGTCACAGAAGGAAATCAAGTGTGTATGACAGTCTTTTATTTTTAAATAAAAATAAGCTAGTTTTACAAAGGCTTTATTAAGTATTTTAAATTGATTTTTAGCTATTTAAGTAATTGGCTTTGGGGTACTGAGAGCAAGATCTATCTATTTCAACCTCATTTATTTCAAAGATGAATAATTGTATGTGTTAGCGTAATTGCTGCTTTAATTTGTGTTGTAACTTTAATTTGGTCCTTATGGGTGGAGTGAATAAATTAGTATTTGTGCCAAGAAATCTAGCCTGTTCTTTTTCTAGTTTATTTGTGACAAATAAAAGGATTGTAGTAGTACTCATAATTGGTCTGATAGATGATTTTCATGTTACTCTATCTTAATAATTTGGCTGCAACACAATTTATTATTTGGCACTTTGTAAAATAAAAGATTTTATGGTAAAATGTTAAAATTCAAAAATTTAAAATTCAAAATAGCATATTTTGTGGTCATTGCTTAGTGAGTTATGCGAGTTTTAACTGAATCATGACCATTATTATGTGGTTCAAAATTGTGACTTTTAAGTGTAAGAATTATTGAAAAAATGTACATGGACTTAAGTCAGCATTTACCATTCAGAAGCATCAATTGGAAAATTACTAAGCAGTTACAATACAAATAATTTGCCAAGTAAATTTAGAAAACCTTGTGTTCAACCGAAGTGAACAGATTTCTCTGCTGAATGATTTTTCTGTAATAAGAGTTTCATCCACAGCTTTTCTCTGTGATGATGATGATGATGATGATTCTTTTTACCCAAGATGTTTTAAGATGCCACATGATGAGTTTATGAAGCAAAAGTCTTTAAATAAAGCCTTTTCAACAATGTAATACATTTAATTTGTTCTGGTTTATATTTATAATACTTTCAGAATTAAAAATCTGGCTACATAATTATATTTAAATAATGGAAGATATAGGTACAAAGTTTCTGTCTAATTTATTGTTCTCATTGCTTTGGAAACAATCAAGGAAAATCTGGGCATAGTATGAAGACTATAACTAACTAACTAATTCATAGTGTTTTATATATAATCCGGGACCATGAAAAATATCCAGGCTGCCTAAGTTTTGAGGAAAGAAACAAACAAAAGCACAGGTGTGAATAAATCAGAAAGAGGGAAGAAATATAGAAATAAATAAAGTTAGGGAAGAAATGGTTAGAGTCAGTAGATGTGGCAAAAACAATGGGAAAGAAGCAAAAGCATAAAAGTCTTGGCATGCTCCCCTGGATCCCCTGCATTTCCCAGCCAGCTGCAGAGGAAGGGATCCGTTCTTTTCAGTGAGTTTAGAAACTGGATTGATGAACTGTTCGTTTCCTCTTTTTATTTCAGCAGAGAAGAAATACAGAAACATACTGAGGATTTTGGTATTTTTAATGAAATGTTGTAAAAAAAGGAATTTTCAGTGTGATGCCTGGAGTCTGTGCTACTTTTCCAGCTATGGAGAAGGATATGACATAGACCCTGGCTCCAGCCTCAGCTTTGTACCTTTTCTATTCAATAGATTGATTTTCTCTGGAAACCATTTCCATACCAAACTGAATGTTAAGAATGTTGCTGAGGCGCTTCCCTGGTGGCACAGTGGTTAAGAATCCACCTGCCAATGCAGGGGACACGGGTTTAAGCCCTGGTCCAGGAAGATCCCACATGCCGCGGAGCAACTAAGCCCGTGAGCTACAACTACTGAAGCCCACGTGCCACAACTACTGAGACTGCCTGCCACAACTATTGAAGCCTGCGTGCCTAGAGCCCATGCTGCACAGCAAGAGAAGCCACCGCAATGAGAAGCCCACACACCGCAACGAAGACCCAACGCAGCCAAAAATAAATTAAATAAATAAATTTATATTAAAAAATATTGCTGAAATGTTTACTTTTGTGTAATAATAATAAAAAGTTTTTAATGAGGAAAAAAGTCTTGGGTGTGATAAAAATAAATAAATAGAAATTTGGGGGGTATGGAGAGATAGGGACCTGAATATTTTCAAATGCTGAGAGGTGAGTTGTACAGGTAAGGTTTGTAATCTAATGGAAATAATTTAATTGAACGACCAATCTTTCGCACCACCTCTTCAGGTTTTACAGTGCCAATTATTGCAGGATGTATGAAGAGCTCCAGTAAAACTTGCATATCTTTACCATGCCAAAATATACATAAAAGAAATATTTACAATTATAATAAATTTCATTACATGTAGTAGGCAGTCATTTCCTGAAAAATGCTACCCTCGCTACGGAATTACTGAAATATTTATCAAGTTGGAAGTTATACTTATTTGCATATATGAGCACCCTTAATTGCATTTGCATATATGTCATTATAATTATTTAGCTTGCATATAAATTGAACGATTGGATTACATTACTTGAATACTTTAGTGGAATTACAGAATTATGACAGCATTTTGAAGAAAAGCATGTTTTAACCTGCAAATACATGACTAAATGTTCTTTTAAAATGTATTTCATTATGAAATATATCAAATATACCAACCTGGTATATCTAAGGGATATTTTTAGTTTAAAAGAAGAGTAATTAATAAACACCCCTGATGCAGTGCACAGACTGGCAAATAAAATATTACCAGTATCTTTGATGTCCTCAAAGTAGCTCCTGCCAAATACATCCCTAATACCTCCAAAAACCACCAATTATATTCAAATAACATGAATTTTGTATCCATTTTAATAATGATATAGTTACACATAGAGAATACACATATAGAGAAAAGAAAATAAAGCAAAAATGTAAATCTCAGTAATTTATCACAAAACCAAACCCATGTAACCTCCAGCCAGGAAAATACATGAAATATTATGAGCACCATCAAAGCCCCTCTCGTGCCCCTTCTCAGTCATTGCACCCCACCCTCCCGCCCAAATTTAACAGTATGCTGACTTCTATGGCAATGATGACAATGCATTTCTTCAGAGGTTTACCATCTCAGCAGGCATGTGTTAAGACTTTGGTTTAGTTTTGGTGACTTTTGAACTTCATATAAATGGAATCAATATAATATATGCTCTTTTGGACCTGGATTTTTTGGTTCAACACTATGCTTCTTAAATTTATCTGTGTTATTGTACATAGTGGTATTTCATTTATTATATTAATATAGAATGCCACTGTATGCCTAGTATTGTACAAATTACTTAGTGCACATATGTAATAAGTTCTTTTGTCTATATCTACATGTGAATTTGCAAGGTCATATGGCATATGGACCAGTATTTGTAGATAGTAGAAATCTGCTTTCTTAAGTGGTTGTACAAATTATCTCTAAGTAGGGAAAACAGCCATCAGGAGCATATAAAATTTCCTATCCACATCCTTACCAGCACTTGGCTTGTATTCTAAAATTATTTTTAAATCTAATAAATCTTGTGGTCATATAGTAATATATCATGTTTGTAACTATATTTTTCATCTATAATTTTTAATTAAAAAATTTTTTATACTGTGGATTTTTTAAAGTGAAATTTTTAAGTGACCTATACCTACAAATAACTATATACAGCTCAATGACTTTTTAGAAACAAATACACCTGAGAAAACAAAAGTCAAATCATGGAACAGATTATTACCAACATCCCAGAATCAGTCTGTCCCCTTCCAGTCATTTCTACTGGAAGATGTCGATACCTAACTCCACAGGCTAACGTTGCCAGAAGGCACTAATATTTCACTTCTCTCTATACCCACATTCTTATCTGGTAATTTTTCAGCACACTTCCACTCCAACTTTGGCTTGGATATGAGATGGTAGCAAAAATTATTTAAGCAGAGACTTGAAAAGCATTTGCCTGATTGGGTTTACTTTTGTTTTTGCTCTCAGCCTTTAATATGAAAGACTTCCACAGGGTCAGCTGATAGAGAATGAGAGGCACACAAAATAGAGCAGAGCCACTCAGTATCCCCAGCTGAGGCCATCTATTTCGCAGATATCTGGTCTTGTTTTCTTACTTCCTTTCTTCTACTATTTTAATTTTATTTCTTTTTTTTTATTGGAATACATTTGCTTTACAATGTCATGTTAGTTTCTACTATACAGCAAAAGTGAATCAGCTATACGTATACATATCTCCCCTCTTTTTTGGATTTCCTTTCCATTTAGGTCACTGCAGAGCACTGAGTAGAGTTCCCTGTGCTATACAGTAGGTTCTCATTACTTACCTATTTTATACACAGTATCAATAGTGTATATATGTCAATCCCCATCTCCCAGTTCAACCCACCTACGCTTTCCGCCTTGGTATCCACCTGTTTGTTCTCTACATGTGTCTCTATTTCTGCTTTGAAAATAAGATCATCTGTACCATTTTTTTTAGATTCCATATATATGCATTAGTATACGATATTTGTTTTTCTCTATCTGACTTAACTTCACTTTGTAGGTTCTTGAAGTAGACGCTTAGATTACTGTTTTTCAGATATTCTTCTTCACTAATGTATACACTTTGGGGACAGATCTTCCTCTAAATACTGCTGAGGTGCATCCTTCAAGGATTGATGTATCATAACTTAATGTTAACTAACTCAAAATGGTTTTTAGTTTCCCTTGTGATATCTTCCTTTACTCTTAAGCTATTTAGAAGTATATTACTGAATTTCTCACCAGTTAGGGGTTTTCTATTTGGCATTTTGTTATTGATTTCTTCTTATTCCACTCTAGTCTAGAAAGTTCTTTGGATGATTTAAGTAATGGAATTGAGATGAGGTTTATTGTATGACTCATCATATGGAGCTATTTTTTAAAGTTTTACATCATTTATCTAAAAAAACTTATATTTTATCATTGTTTAATACAATGTTCTATAATTTCTAGTAGACTCCTTTATTAAGTTGTGTTTTTCATAAAATCTGTCTATTTCATTTAATTTTTTCTGCTTGTCATTTATGGAGTGAAGTATATTAATGTTTCTCTCTATGACTGTGGATCTTTTTATTTCGCTTTTCAGTTCAGTAATTTTTTTTTACTTTATTTTGAATGTATGGTATTGTATGCATGCATATTTAAAACTGTGATATTATCGCAGTAAACTGACCTTAGTTCATTAACATTAGAACAAATGTCCTTTATTTGTCCATATTAACTATTTTTGCCTTCAACTATATCATTAGCATATTATTCCAGATAGGTTTGTTTTATCTACATTTTCTACACTTTTGAATAAATTTTATATCTACTGTACTCTTAAATTTTTTAATTGGGGAATTTACATTTAATGAAATCGTAGGCATATGGTGAAATTGTGCAATTCTGAACCCAAGGATCAAGACAGCTTGTCTTGCTGGCCAGTGAAATGAGTGAACATTATAGATGTTGTTTTCAGAGAGAAGCACTAAGTTTGCACTTCAGATACTATAGAACTCTCTTTCCCCTGGTGCACCAATCATGGAAGCATGGAGTTAGAACCTCCATAAATCTTTTTTTTTTTTTGCGGTACGCGGGCCTCTCACTGTTGTGGCCTCTCCCGTTGCGGAGCACAGGCTCCGGACGCGCAGGCTCAGCGGCCATGGCTCACGGGCCTAGCCGCTCCGCGGCATGTGGGATCTTCCCGGACCAGGGCACGAACCCGTGTCCCCTGCATCGTCAGGCGGACTCTCAACCACTGTGCCACCAGGGAAGCCCCTATAAATCTTGATTCTTAGGGGAGGATGATGTAGAGAAGAGCATCAACCCCAACAATCCATAACAGATAGGTACCATGAGCAGGAAACGAATATTTGTTCTTTTAAATCTCTGAGATTTTAAGTAATTTGATCCTAGCCACCTTTAGTAATACAGGAAGCTTTGTTATGGATTCAACTACAGAATTACTTAAATTTTCTATTTTATCTTATGTCAGTTTATTTTTCTAGGATCTTTCAATTTAAAAACTTTTTAGCATAAATTATTTACAACATGTTATCATGATCTTTGTAATATTATCTGTAAGGATAAGCATTTTGTATTTATGACAATGTTTTTGTGCTTCCTCTTTTTTTTCTAATTGATCAGTATTGCAAAGAATCTATCTTGCAAGGTATTGCCTAGGTTAATTCTCTCTGCTGCTTGTGATATACAAAATTAATTTCTGCTTTTACATTTACTTACATCTGCATTCTCTGGGTTTAGATTTCTTCTATGATAACTTCTTGAAATAACTCACTGATTCTACAGCCTTTCTCTTTTTCTAATATATGACTTTATATTGGTATATTTTCTTTGAACATGGTCTTATCTGTGTCCTGAATACAGATATGCTAATTGTACTTCAGTCCAATATATTTTCTACTTTCAAAATAGATTTCCTTTCTGATGCATATTTGCAGAAATGTTTATCTTAATTTCTAAATTTCTAAACATAAAGGTGTTTTTACTCTTGCTATTGTTTTCTTACTAAATTTCACTGTGGTCAGAGAACATACGATAAATGATTTCAGTCCTCTGAGATTTGGAGTCTCCCATGAGAAATCACAGCTCAGAGTATGCTCTCATGGGATCCTATGCCTACATTTGTGCCATTTGTGAGGTCTAAAACATCCTGAATGGAGAATTTGATTTAAACTGATTCTGTGTTGCTAGTGTCCCTGCATGTCTGGCAGAAGATGTGGATCCCACCTGGCCATAAAATATTCCCAAAGAAAACATTTCAAGGAAAATAAGCAGACAATAGGCGACCTAAAAAATTATTTGAGGAAACTATGTATCTCAGTTTAGCAACAGCAACAGAAATAATAAAAAGCAGGAACTGACTTTCTAAAATATCACACATTATAATTTTTAGACATAGCATATTAAATAGTTGTGTTGATATATTTAAAGCAATGAACAAAACTTTAAAAGGAGAATTAAACAGGATACAAATAAATATCAGGTCTTTTAAATATTTAGAACAACCAAGGTTGAACAAAATTTAATAAACTGTAATATAGACCTCGATAAGTTTATTCATAATCCAGTACAGGGAGACAAATAGAAAAATAAAAGAAGAGGATAGAAGACCTGAAGGATAAGGTGGAGAGTCCTAAAAGACATCTATTTACATCTAAAGAGATGAAACAGAATATAGAAGGAACAACATGTGAGGAGTTAATAAAAGCAATAATCATCAAATCAAATTTGTTGGAAAAACAGGCTCAAAACAAAGTACTGGACAATATGAACAAGCGTTGATTAGAATTCTTCACATTGATGAAGGGACAATAAAGAATGTATGTTAAAATAGATCGAGTTCTACTAAAAGCTTAGACAGAGTATATTACATTTGAAAGAGATAACAGAGAAAAGCCAGTTAATTAAACACAGGGAGAAGACATGACTAGCTCTCAAGAAGTGACTAAACATCCAGAAATTTAAAATTTAAAATTTCCCACAATGAAAGTCTCTCGACTAGATGGGTTTATTAGTGTATTCCAACAAATATACTATCAGGTCTTCCCAATAATAATTAAAGAAATAAAAAGAAAGAAAGAAAACCCCAAACTCCTTAGATGCAGCCTGCATCACCATGGTACCAAAACTCAGACAATCCCAATGACACAAGTGAGTACAGATCCAAAAATAATAAATCAATTATTAGTAAATAAAACTTGAAATTATTTATCAATTGATATATTTAACTTAGATCTCAAACTTGGAAGTATGGATAATGTCAGAAAACTTAAGAGTGCAGTTCAATTTATTAATTATCAGAAGGGAAGAAACCATCAGTATCTCAACAGCCAACGGAAAAGGTTTATAAAGATTAAAAAATTTTGATTATATAAATTAAAAAAAAAACCTCCCAGAAGTATAGGGCTTCCCTGGTGCCGCAGTTGTTGAGAGTCCACCTGTCGATGCAGGGGACACGGGTTCGTGCCCCGGTCCGGGAAGATCCCACATGCCGCAGAGCGGCTAGGCCCGTGAGCCATGGCCACTGAGCCTGCGCGTCCAGAGCCTGTGCTCCGCAACGGGAGAGGCCACAACAGTGAGAGGCCCGCGTACTGCAAAAAAAAAAAAAAAAAACTCCCAGAAGTATAATAAAAACAACTTCCTTAACTTAGTAATGATTGTACCAAAATCCTAAGGCAAATATCAAAATTATTGTTGAAACTTTAGATGATCGCCTTTTGAAATCAAGTAAGAAAGGATGCCTACTCTTATCCTACTATTTTACATAGTCCTGGCATACCTGGTACATAGATTAAAGAAACGAAAAGATGAAAGATGTAATCATTGTAATTGAAGAAATAAAGCTATAATTATTTAAATATAATTACCAATGTGGAGAAAAATGAAAAAGTTAAATTGTTTGAGCTTGTTCAAGGTTGTTAATTACAACTATATCAGTGATAATTATCTAATAATGTAATAAAACATAAGATATAATTCACATACTAACAAAAGTTAGCAAAGTGTTTAGACATGAACTAAGATCATATAAGTACACTCTGGAATAAAAAAATGAATTTTAAATACATTAAAAAACAAAGTAATTTATTTAATTAAAAGAATAATATTCTATAATCTTTGATAGGATATTTTACAATTGTAAAGATGTAAATTGTCCTCAAATTAGCAAATAAAGTATTTATTTTATGAGGCCATTTAGACACCTTAGAATGGCTAAAATAAAGAAAAAAACAAAGACTACCAATATCAAATGTTGCTGAGGACAGAGAACAAATGGAATTCCCATAAACTCTTAAAAAGTTACAATATATTTTACCTATCACCCAAAAATGTTATTCCTATGGATTTAAGCAAGAAAATACTTCAACGAGAATACTTTTAATATTCTTTTTCCATAATAACCCAAAACTGAGACAACCCAAATATCCTTAAGAGGAAACTGAATAAACAAATGATTGTGTATTTACGTAATAAAATACTATTCTGCTTTAGAAAGGAGAACACTGTTGATAAAAATGATGAGATGAATGAATCTCAAGAGCTCTATGTGGACAAAAAGTACATAGCTCTTTATATGAAATATTAGGATATGCAAAACTAATCAATGTTGTTAGAAATCAGAACAGCATTGTCTCTTTGCCTCTAGGAGGGACTGACTGGCTTAAAAGGATTGACTGAGAAAGAACACAAATGAATTTTTTGCATTGATGGGAATATTCTATATTTTGATAGGGGAATATTTACAAGGATATATGCGTTTGTCAAAACCTACTGAAGAGCACACTTAAGATTTTTCCATTCCACTCTATTTAAATTACACCTTAATTCAAAAATACATGCATTTAAAACATAACAAGAACACAAAGAAAGATATAAAATAAACTCTGTAGAATTGTTTGCTATGAACATTCAGTGGATAGGAAACGGAAAATAGAAAAAAAATAAATGGAAGGAAGGAAAGAGAAAAACGGGAGGTTATAGGTTAGTAACAATGATAATAATGTTATTTAATGAATATGATTCTGAAACCTAAAGTACCTGATGTCCTAAAAAGGAAATGAAAAAGAAAAATATGGTTTTTGATAATCAATGTTTCCTGGATATTTTCACATATCTGCAAGGCCAAGGCTTTCTGATCAAAATTACTGGCAACCTGTGTTAGAGGATGATTGAATGATAGCCATGCCTTAGAAGTTGGAGATGTTGAATTTCTCAGGAGAGGTTTGCAGGTTAATCACCTCTAGAGCCATTTATTTACATTTCATAGGGTAATGGACATAGATAAATAAATATCTTGTTGTAGTTGCTATTTTCATTCGAAGGATAAAATCTGTCTGTTTCTCCTGAAAGGAGGAGGGGCAGCTGCATAAGCTGCTCAATATAAGCTTTGGGATTCATAATTTTGGGGCTCTTCTCCTATAATACAGACCTTTCTGCACCTGTAGAATGACATCTGCCCTCAACATTTTTACCCTGGATATGGGACATGGGATACTAATGCCAAGATATTCTGAAAGTAAATAACTGATCTCTGATCCAGAAATCTTATAACTTCATGTTTGTTGTCAGGATAAACCATATACATATATAATGCTTATCACTTTTTAATAAAAAATTTAAAAGCACTTATGCCTTGAGTAACTATATGTTAAGACAGAATATTTACCAGATATTGTCAGTGAACACAGTACGGTGCCCAGAAAACCATTTTTAGAATTAGAAACATAAGAAAGTAAATTGGGTAAGTATTAGGAAACAAAGAGCAGAATCACGTTAAAAAGTAGATGAATTTTCTTCCTAAACAAATGTAGTTGTGAACCAGCAGCATCTGCATCACCTAGGGTCTTGTTAAAAATGAAGAATCTCAGTCTACATCCTGGAATCTGGATCCAAACTGGCAGTATATCCTTGTTATTTGTATGTACATTAAAGTCTGAGAGGCATAAAATCAGAGCACAAACTAGACCCAAGTGAAAAAGATTAAAATTAAAAAAAAATTAGATAAAACCAAAAAACTAAATTGGAAGAAAACTGGGTCCTGTATTTAACTGAAAATAAAAGATCTAAGAAAGCAAACTAGAACAACTACTTTAACACAAATTCAGATCAAGGATTTTATTAACAGATGTCCTCTGAAAACTGGAGATAAAGAGTTGATAATAAGACTAATATGGAATCCTTCTTTTGATGAACAGAATTACTTGGTACTTACAGGTATCAGAGACTTCAACAAGAAAGATCTGATTAAATACATCAGGAATTCATAATTTTTAAGTAGACTCGGATTATAGATGGAAAAGTGGTGTTGACAGCTTCTTTCAGAAAGCAGGTGTATAAAGTTTTATATTATTTGTATTTAAGAAAATGTACTTGAGGGCTTCCCTGGTGGCGCAGTGGTTGAGAGTCCACCTGCCGATGCAGGGGACACGGGTTCGTGCCCCAGTCCAGGAAGATCCCACATGCCACAGAGCGGCTGGGCCCGTGAGCCATGGCCACTAAGCCTGCACATCCGGAGCCTGTGCCCCGCAACGGGAGAGGCCACAACAGTGAGAGGCCCGCGTACCGCAAAAAAAAAAAAAAAAAAAATGTACTTGATACATGAGATACACTAATGGCATACCAGGCAGGATTACAATTAATTGACTTGAGGCCTGATTTACTGGACTAATGTCTGGAAGATATGCTCTCAATGGAGGTAAAAGTGGGTGATATTTGTTCAAAAACAAGATGCTTTGAAGAACCATAATTAACTTAGTTCTTATTTCTCATTGCAGTGTACTCCACAGAACAAAATATAGAAAGTAATATATTAAGAAACTAAATGTTTGATGAAGAATAAAAGCATTCAGAAATTGAGGTTTTATGACTCTCTAATAAAATATTGTATAGTAAAAATGGAAACATAGAAGATATCATCATCATTATCATCATCACCATCATCATCATCATTATCATTATAATTAACCCCAGTTTGTACATTTACCAAGATTCTCTCTGGTGTGCACTTGTCTACCTTCCATGAAACAATGTATTGCATCAGGGCTCTATACATGTGCACTCTTTGTCCTCACCTCCTTATCCCCACCTCTATTAGGGGCTCTTGGAATGAACTACCACAAACTTGGAGGCTTAAGACAACAGAAATTTATTCTCTCACAGTTCTGACATCCAGAATTCCAAAATCAAGGTGTCAACAGGGCTTCATTCCCTCTGGGTGCTCTAGGGGTCATCCCTTCCTCTCCTCTTCCAGCTTCTGGTGACTGTTGGCATTCTTTGGCTTCCTTGGCATGCAGTCCCACTACTCCACTCTCTGTCTCTGTCTTTGCACTGCCTTCTCTATGTGACCTTTCCTTTTCTTTCTTGTATAAGGACTCTTGTCATTGGATTTAAGGCACACCTGGATAATCCAGGATGATCTTATCTTAAGATCCTTCATTTAATTACATTTTCAAAGACCTTTTTTTTTTTTTTTTTTTCTAAAAAAGGTAACATTTACAGGTTCTGGAGAGTACGACCTGGACTTTGAGGGGCCTCCATTCAACCCATTATACCACTCTTCTTCCATGAATTGCATTCTGTATAAGGATGCAGAGAGTTAGAAAAGTTAGGAAATCCTTAAAATAAAATAGAAAGGAAGTGCCTTCCTTTTATCTATTAACTCAGCATCAGTAGATATACAGTGAAGGATGAACCAATATACCATCCCTATATATTGTTACATAAAGTACCACTGCACTTCCAATTAATCTGTGTCCTTTTATGCATTCCCCTGCCTATCAGTTTATTGATCTTCCAGACTGGCAGGGCTTCTCTGATTCATGAGACAGACAGTCAGTAGACTATGATTTTTTAAAAAATTAACTGTCAACTACTCATCATGAAAATTACTCCCAGATTCTTAAAAGACATTGTCTATCACTCCAAGTGTTGTGCTATAAGTTTTTATCTTGGATATTTTCTTCATGAGTTCTTTAGTGGGAAATTAGGAGAAGCCACACTGGGAGCTGTCAGCTAGAAGCTACTTTAAATGAGATATCTGAAGCAAACTTTCATAATTAAGAGAATGGGTGATTTTTATTTATTATTAATGCCTTCTTCTATATTGTTAGTAACTTTAGATAATGAATGCGTCATTGATGAATTCAGAATCAGTAATAATTAACAATAAAAAGAAACCAGAAAAGTTTAAGCAACTATTCAAGGTTAGTTTCTCTGCTTTTATAAAAGTTTAAATGTAAAGTTTAAATTGTTCTAGATTTTTTTTCCTATAGCAAATTGTAAATATTCAGTAGTGTTCTTATTTCATTAAACAATTTTCCTGGAAACCATGAATTATATCTAAATATAAATGCATTAACAATGCAACAGCTCAATTCAATTATCATTAAGCATTTGTCTACCTTCCAGTACAGCCTGTGTAATTTCTTGGCCACGAAGTACAATGCTTAGCAAAATAAAACAGAACACATTTTTCTTTTCTGATTCAAAAACATACATGGCTAATGTCTCTGGGTTTTGAATATATCCATCTTTTTCTAATACTTTCTCTAGGTCATAAAGTTGATTAAGATATATTATCAAAAGAAAGCAGGCATATAATCATACAGAATTCAATGCTGCCCATCTTAATGCTTTGATGCCATTTTGTATCTACATCTTTATTAATATTTTAGATGTATTATATTGAAAATGCGACTGCATATCCTAATATATCAAGTTTATGATCAGCCTAGCTCTATCAAAATGTTTCAATGGTTGATGGCATTAGCTATTCATTCTGTATTTTCAAACTGCCTAAGAATGGACTATTAAGTAAATAATATAGCTTTCCAAAATTATTTTTGTGCACATTTAGAGCATAATATGAAATCATTCTTTGAGACCTTGCTTATTATAGTGTTCATGGCTGCCAAGGGAGTGTTTCTGATAGCTATTATGCCACCAAAAAAATACAAAGAGAATTTGACTCAAACTGCATACGAATAAATTAAACTATCTGATTTATTTCCATAGGAGGAAAGAGAAAAAGTAGTTCAGGTTATAGTGTCTCACTACACTGGGTTACACATACCAACAAACTCTCAATACAGTGAGTCAGTAAGGGAAGAAAACGATATTTCCACAAAATGCATGGCTTCAAAGATGCTAACAGCAGCTCCAAGCACACAAGGAGATTCCTGAGCAAATGCAGGGGGAATCACAAATTTGATCCTTATTGTTCCCCGTAGTACACATCACCATAGTTTGACATTCTCAGTTCTGCTGCCTCATCACCGCTGCGTGGGAAGCCAAGTCTCTCTGATCATCAATGATTCCCTGGGAGCAAGTTAGGTACATTGAGTTTCTAATACTACACACTTTGAGAAATGAAAACTCTAAGGTCATGAAAGAGCCAATGCATCACCAGCCTCTAACTTACTCCTCGGAGTCCCCAAAGAGTGTTCTCGAAAAGTCTAGCTGAATATAAATCAAGTACCATGGACCATCTTAACTTTTGCTATATGTCATAAAGGATGCTAATACTGCCTTTGTTATCACCAAGCTTTAACTAATGAAACGACTTTATGAATACATACTTTTCTATTCCAATTTCTCATCCCCTCTTCTGCTTCTCCCTAGTTGTGTCACCTCTCTGTACTTCCAAGTTGTCCATATCATTTATGGTTGTGTACATACAAGATTGATCAGGGTGTGCTCTGCACAAGATCACACCATAGAGGGGCCTCTGAGAGCTAAAATCAATCTGAGAAGTTTAGTATGAGACTTCATACTATATGTTATATGTGCCAAAATTATATCTAAAAAAATTCTGCCGATATAAGTGTATTATTTTTAAAAATTGTGTCTTCATTAGGAAAACATAGTGTTAATATTCACTTGGCGTATGATCCCGTATAACTCAATAGTATCAACTGATTTTAATAAACAAATAAAATTTGTATACCAGATATGTGTTTTGAGATATGGTAAGTTCTGACGGAAATATAAAGGAAGTAATTAAAAATTTTCATTCCCTAAAGAAGAGATAGACTGTATTATAAAAATAGTCCTGTCCATCTATTTCATTGGGACTGGCTTAAAAGTTATCAAGCTTCCTATTTGATAGTTAATTTAATTATTACATTTAAAAGAGAAGGCATACACGTGCTAAGTCACTGTTTTCATCCTAACAGGAAAACTGTTGGGAGAGGGATACCAAATCTCAGTGGCCTAAGAACTACAGTTTCATGTCATGATGGCAGCCTCTGCTCCGTGGTTGTCTGGGGCCCTTGATCCTTCTTTCTTGAGCTTTTATCTTCATTTAGCTCTTTGTAGTCCTTTGCCTCTTTTTCTCATGGTGACACAAGCTAAACGTTTTACTTTTAGTCCTTAACAACTCTCTTATTTTTATTTCCCTCATTTATATGATATTTTCTTCTTAAGGGGATCATTCAAAGAAAATTGCATGTTTTGATCCTTCCAGGCCTTCTTACCTCACACAGCAATCCATTTCATAGTAACTGTAAATTTTAATTTTACACATGAAATTATATTTTATATAACACATTATGCTAAAAATTTTAGTTCAGTGACCTTACAAATCTCATCAATTTCATTTAGATTTGTTAATTGTAGGGTTTATAACATTTTCAGTATTTCATAACTAGACTCTTTTTCTAGGTTCTGCCTTTCTACAAAATCAAAAACCTTTTTAAAGTGATTTTTAATTTAATTTTGAATAGCTTATTCACTCAAATAGTCAAGAACAAAAATAAAATACATAAAGAGTACACAGTCAAATGTTTTCCTCTCATCTCTGTTCCTTATTCACCCATTTCTAACACCAACCATTTATTGGAGGTGTAAGAACCACCATATTCTTATCTGTGGTTCCTTTGTCTTTAAGCACAGGTATACAAGTAAAAATAGAAATCCATATTACCCCTAATTTATACAGAATTTAGTTTATTATATACACTGTACTGCAATTTTTTTTACTAGCCATATATCTCAGAAGTTTTTTATATCAGTACATAGAGAGCTGCCTCATTGTTTTGACAGCTGTAAAGCATTCCATTAAAGGATGCTCCCTCAATTGTTTAAGCAGTTCCTGATTGCTGGGTATTAAGGATGCTTCTAGTCTTTTGCTATTACATACAATTGTGTTATATATTCGTCAGGCATGCAATTTTGTAGGATAAATATCTGGGTCTATGGGTATATGTATCTTCATTTTGCTAGACTATACCAAATTTCTCTGTGGAGGGATTGTAACAATTTACAGTTCCCCCAGTTATATGAAAGTTCCTGTTTCCTATCAACCTCATGAACAGAGGGTATTATTAAACTTTTAGGTTTGGCCAGCCATCAAGGTGGAAAATAGTGAATAGGTATACTTCCCTGATTACAAATGTAGTGGCTCATTTTCTCATATCTATTAGAGCCATTTATATTTTCTTTTCTGAGAACTATGTGTGCATAAACTTTGTCCATTTTTTCTAGTGTGTTATTGGTCTTTGCCTTACCACTTGTTATGGACTAAATGTTTGTGTCCCTCCAAAATTCATATGTTAAAACCTTAAACTCCAGTGTTTTAGTATTTTGAGATAGGCCTTTGGGAGGTAATTAGAGTTAGATGAAGTCATGAGAGTGGGGCCCTCATGATGGAATTAGTGTCCTTATAAGAGACAGGAGAGAGCTTTCTCTCTCTATACATGTGTGCACCAAGAAAGGCCATAAGAGTACACAAGGAAAGTGGCCATCTGCAAGCCAGGAAGAGAAGTTTTACCAGAAATTGAACCCTGCTGGATCTTGGTCTTGGACACCCCAGCTTCCAGAACTGTAAAAAATGAATCTCTGTTGTTTAAGCCATAGGTCTATGACATTTTGTTATGGCAGCTAGTGCTTAATAATGCAAATTGTGGTACTGAGAAGTGGGGTACTGCTGTAATAAATACCTAAAATTTTGGAAACATTTTTGGAACTGGGTGTTGGGAGAGGCTAGAAGAGTTTTGTGGTGCATACTAGAAATATGACTGTTAAAGGAAATTCTGGTGAGGGTTCAGGAAAAGAGGAGAGCTGGAGAGAAAGCTGCCATTTTCTTAGAGAATATATATGTAATCATGACTAGAATGTTGGTAGAAATATGGATGTTAAAGGCCATTCTGGTTTGGTCTCAGACAGAAATAAGGAACATGTCATTGGAAACTAGAGAAAAGGCAATCCTTGTTATAAAGTGGCAAAGAACTTGGCTTAATTGTGTTTATGTTTCAGTGTTTTGTGGAAGGTAGAACTTGTGAATGGTGAAACTGGATATTTAACTGAGGAGCTTTTAAAGAGAGTGGTGAGAAAGAGGCTTGGTTCCTCCTGACTCTTTATGATAAATTTTGAGAAAAGAGATAGAAATTGAAGAAGGAATTGTTAAGCAAGATGGAACCAGAACTTAAAGATTTTGAAAATCCTCAGCTTGTTATTATTACAAAAACAAACAAACAAACTGGAAGAAACACTGCCAGTTTGATGTGAAGGAGATAGAGATGGGATAAAATGAAGGAAGGCTGTTAGACTTCTTAGATCCTACAGGATCTGATGATAAAGCTGTTAAACTGCAGACATGCACTATTTTTAAAGACAAGAGTAGAATGAACCCAAAGTCAACTCAGAGATCATCAGGGCTGCCTCAGTTTCAAAGGGTAAGTGGGTATCACCTCTGTTTCATTTTTCTTTTTTTGAATTTTATTTTTTTTATACAGCAGGTTCTTATTAGTTATCCATTTTATACATATTAGTGTATATATGTCAATGCCAATCTCTCAATTCATCACCACCTTTGTTTCAATAGGCCTGAGGTGGCTGCCTGGAGCCTTGGGGGAAGGACCCCCTCCTACCAAAGCTGCAGAGGCAGGAACACTGACCCATTGGGTCCAGAAGGCAGAGCATAAAACCAGTGAGGATTATTCTTGAGCCTTAAGATCTAATGCAATTTGCCTTGCTGTTTTGGACTTGCTTGGGATCCATCAAACCTTCCTTCTTTCCTACTTCTTCCTTTTGGAATGAGAACATTTCGTGTATACCTGTCTCACCATTGTATTTCAGCAGCATGTGACCTGTCTGCTTTCACAGGTTTACAGCGGGAGAGGAATTTTTGTCTCAGGATGAACTGTACCTTGAACCTCACCCATATCTGATTTAGATGATATTTAGATGAGACTTTGAACTTTAGACTTTAGAATTGGTGCTATGATGAGTTAAGGCTTTTGGGGCTGTTGGCAAGGAATGGATGTATTTCGCATATGAGAAGTACATAAATTTGGGTGAGCCAGGAATAGGATGTCAGTAAGGGGCAGCCCAAGCTAACTAATGCACCACCCTCTAGAAGTTCTTTGTACACTAAGGAGATTAGTTCTTCATTATAAATATAGCATTTTCTTTTTATTTTTCTCATGATGTTTTCTTTTTATTTGCATTAATTTTTGCATGTACAGAGTGTTGATGCTTATATAATTGAGTTGATTAATCTCTCTTCAAAGGCTTTAAGGTTTTGAGTCATAGTTAGAAAAGTCTTCCCTATTCAAACTTTATATAGAAATTCACCTATTACCTTTTATTAAACAATGTACCAAATGTACATTTTCACCTATTTAAAATTTATCTTAAGTTATAAGGTTTGTATATCTAAATTTATTTATGTTTTTAGATGTTGATCCATTGCCTCATCATTATTTTATAAATAGTCTATTTTTGCCTACATGTTTGAGATGTTGTCTGTAACACTTAATAAGTTGCATTTGTATTTGGTCCTATTTTAAGATCTTTTATTCTATTTGCTTGACCTATATGCCTATTCATGTGCTAGGAGGATATTGATTAATTACTGTTTCATAATTATTTAATACTTAGTGATTGTAATCTCCATTCATGTCTCTTCTTTTTCCAAGTTCTCCTTGCTATCCTTGATTGTTAATTTTCCATAAATTCTTTCAGATAAAACTATCTAGTTATATAAAATTAATATTTTATTAATATGTCTTTAGTTTTACAAAATTTTAGAGAAAGTTGACATCTTTATGATAGTGGTTTTCTTACATAAGTACAAGGTAAGTCTTTTGTTTGTTCAAAACTTCTTTGAAAACCAAGTATTTTGAAAAATAGAAATTGAAGTCAATTTAGTCTTCCGGTTTGAATCTTCGGAAAGCCATCAGACAACATAGTAACTTCATATTAGTAATAAAGCAAATAATAATCACCATCAATTCATGAATTTGAAGCTATCAAAATAGTATATATTCTCACATTTCTAGCTTTCTGATTTGATTTTGGAGCTATCTATGTGGTCTTTATGTAAATATGTAAGGCTGTGTGTATGTGTATGAGTGAAAGAGGGAAAGAATTCCTTTCATTGCTAAATTGAGTTTACCTGGATCTCTGATTTGTTTTCACTCTTCCCATATAGAATACAAGTATCAACTACCAAAGTATACTTGGCACTTCCTCTAGGTTTTAGAAGCATCTATTAAACGTACATCTTGTGCTTTTCAAGATAATCTTGATTTTAAAATATTCTGTCTTATCACTGAACAGGGTTTCAGACATGTATTTAGATAACCTTTATAAAAACACAGTTACTGTATTTTTAAATCCTGCAGGACAACTAAAACTAGTTCTAACACTGTAAACAATAACTGATGAGGGTCTCTAAGTACTTTTATTTAAGAGAAAATATCAATGCGTTCAAATTACAGATCCAATATTAACAGCACAAGAAATTCTTTACTTTCTTTTACTGATATTTGCAGCTTATGCTTTATCAGTACACTTCTTCAGCAATGTCTGAGGGGTTTCCTATTGCATATTGTCATTACATTTCTTCAGAAAAAAAGAAAGTGAAACCTAGAGTTTGTTCCATTTTAGAGTATTGTTCTAAGAAAGTAAATTGGAGATAATTTTATACTGATGCCCAAGGTTTGGGATATAAAATTAATTTTATGCTTACACTAAAATGCTAGGAGAACACAAAATGGCATATAATGATTGACACTTGGCTCCCTTACTCCAGTTCAACAACTCAGGAGAAGATAAATAAGTTAAAGTTTCTCCCTCGTGGTAGAGAGAGATTCTGTTAGGAGGTGAATGATTCCTGATTCTTTAGAACCTTTTCAGTTCAGAGTTCATTTACTTGTATGCAGTATAACATTTGCTTTATTGAATTTTTTATCTTTTATGACAAAAAAATGACTAAAAAATAGTTTGTCATTAAAATTCTCGATACTGTGGCTTTAATTTTATGTGATTGAATTTTTGGACCCCATTTATTGTGTTTTAATGAGATTTAAATTTACTGGATTAATTAAATCTTATCTCACCTTCCCTTCAACAATCAAGCAAAATACCGCTTGGAAGTTAATACAGAGCACTACTCTGTAAGTTGCTGTTTCTGATGGAATAATCATGGAGAAAAACCTTCAGGTCCACAGAAACATAGTATGGAATGAAGGGGGATGCTGTAAGATGATAACTGGACTGCTATTGGGAGGAGATGCTGCCAGAGAGCTTCTGTGGGGACACAGTACAACCAAATCAAGGTCTACTAGCAGCAATTATCATATTCATCATTAACCACCACCATCCTGGGTGGAACCTTGAAGACATCCTTCCCTGGGATTACATGTGAGTAAAAAGTGGAGGGTGAAATGTCAAACTTCATCTTCATCCTCCCATTTTGATGTCATGCTCACATTCACCATATACATCTGTTTCATAATTTCATCATATTGCTTCTGTCACCTAACAAAACCTCCCTCTTAGTTTTCCTTTTTTCCTTAAAGTTCCTGATATTGAGTGGTATTAATTGGTCTATAGGAATGGGTTAAGGAGTTTTAATTTTTTTTCTAAATCTCAATCTTCTTTTTACAATGATTTACAATAGTCATATACTTGCTTCTACTTGACTGAAAAGTCACAGAGGCAGGACATTTTAGTTTTGCATTCTACGATCTTAGCTCCATCTTAATTACTGAACCCTTAGTATAATCCCCCTCTCAGACTATTCCATCACCTCTGCCCTTTCTCAAGATTCCCTTTTTTCTTTCTACAATAAAACATAAGTAAACAAAGAGCTGAGGTCACAGGGCAATCATTAATTTGAAACCAAAGGAAAGAGAAGAAGAAAGGAACTTGAAAACTTACTTACCTGGGGAGGACACTTGATGATGCCATACAAACTGATAAAAATAATTTAGCTAAGATTCTTAACAAATTGCTAATGGCCATGTGCACTAGCTTGAGACCATAATACACTTAGAAACTGCAAATAAAAGGGAATCCACAGCCCCTTATAAGTTCTTCTCCAAAGACCTAACTATTTGTCAGTAGGATTGGGGAAGGGAAAGATCACAGAAAACTTCCTGGTAGTGCAGGCTTGGAGCAGGGAAACAGCAGCCACTATGGAAAAGGCACAAAATCCTCACATGGATCTTTCTCCCCTATCAGTTATACTGCACAAAAGGCTTAAGCCTCTGGACAAAGGACAGAAAACTCTATCTCCCTCAGGGCACAGGTGAGAATAAATTGCTCATAGGGAAAGAAAGGGAAAAATTTTTCTTCCTATGGTGACTTTCAGGAAAATGCCTTGAGACATTGGGAAAAAACTCTCCAGCAAACTAGCTAACATGCTGATTCTAGAGGAATTTCAAATATGTGGTACAGGGAAATTAAGCATAGAATCAAAAAACCCAAAATCAGATCGACTCCTAACAAGATTGACTCAACTGGGGGACCTTCAAGATGGTGGAGGAGTAAGACGTGGAGATCACCTTCCTCCCCACAAATACATCAAAAATACATCTACATGTGGAACAAGGCCTACAGAACACCTACTGAACACTGGCAGAAGGCCTCAGACTTCCAAAAAGGCAAGAAAATACCCACATACCTGGGTAGGGCAAAAGAAAAAAGAAACAACAGAGACAAAAGAATAGAGATGGGATCTGCACCTCTGGGAGGGAGTTGTGGAGGAAAAGTCTCCACACAATAGGAAGCCCCTTTACTGGAGGAGATGGAGAGTGAGCAGGGGGGATGCTTCAGAGTCACAGAGGACAGCACAGCAAAAGGGGTGCAGAGGGCAAAGTGGAGAGATTCCCGCACAGAGAAGCAGTGCCAATCAGCAAGCACCAGCCTAAGAGGCTTGTCTGCTCACCTGCCAGGGCAGGCGGGGGTTGGGAGCTGAAGCTTGGACTTCAGAGGTCCGATCCCAGGGAGAGGACTGGGGCTGGCTGCGTGAACACAGCCTGAAGGGGGCTGGTGCACTTCAGCTAGCCAGGAGTGAGTCTGGGAAAAAGTCTGGACCTGCCTAAGAGGCAAGAGACCATTGTTTCGGGGTGTAAGAGGAGAGGGGACTCATTCCCTGTCTGCCCACAGAAGACAAAGCACTGCCTAACGAGCTCCAGAGACGGGCACGAGATGCAGCTATCAGCTCAGACACCAGAGATGGGTGTGAAATGCTAACACTGCTGCTGCAGCCATCAAGAATCCTGTGTGCAAGCACAGGTCACTATCCATACCTCCACTCCCAGAAGACAGTGCAGCATGCCACGGCCAGTGTCCCATGATCCAGGGACAAATTACCCAGGAGTTTCCATACAAATTGTGAATTTTTTTGTTCTAGTTCTGTGAAAAATGCCAGTGGT
Organism: Globicephala melas; assembly: GCF_963455315.2. NCBI lineage: Eukaryota > Metazoa > Chordata > Mammalia > Artiodactyla > Delphinidae > Globicephala > Globicephala melas. Next base: position 120,644,967 of record NC_083317.1, read on the forward strand.
AGTTTGATAGGGATTGCATTGAATCTGTAGATTGCTTTGGGTAGTAGAGTCATTTTCACAATGTTAATTCTTCCAATCCAAGAACATCTTGAGAATGAAAAATGGAGCTGGAGGAATCAGGCTCCCTGACTTCAGACTATACTACAAAGCTACAGTAATCAAGACAGTATGGTACTGGCAAAAAACAGAAAGATAGATCAATGGAACAGGATAGAAAGCCTAGAGGTAAACCCACACACATATGGTCACCTTATCTTTGATAAAGAAGGCAAGAATATACAGTGGAGAAAAGACAGACTCTTCAATAAGTGGTGCTGGGAAAACTGGACAGGTACATGTAAAAGTATGAGATTAGAACACTCCCTAACACCATAAACAAAAATAAGCTCAAAATGGATTAAAGACCTAAATGTGAGGCCAGAAACTATCAAACTCTTAGAGGAAAATATAGGCAGAACACTCTGTGACACAAATCACAGCAAGATCCTTTTTGACCCACTTCCTAGAGAAATGGAAAAAAAAACCAAAAATAAACAAATGGGACCTAATGAAACTTCAAAGCTTTTGCACAGCAAAGGAAACCATAAATAAGACAAAAAGATAACCCTCAGAATGGGAGAAAATATTTGCAAATGAAGTAACTGACAAAGAATTAATCTCCAAAAATTTACAAGCAGCTCATGCAGCTCAATGACAAAACAAAAAAAAAACAACCCAATGCAAAAATGGGCAGAAGACCTAAATAGACATTTCTCCACAGAAGATATACAGATTGCCAACAAACACATGAAAGAATGCTCAACATCATTAATCATTAGAGAAATGCAAAGCAAAACTACAATGAGATATCATCTCACACCAGTCAGAATGACCATCATCAAAAAATCTAGAAACAATAAGTGCTGGAGAGGGTGTGGAGAAAAGGGAAAACTCTTGCACTGCTGGTGGGAATGTAAATTGACACAGCCACTATGGAAAACAGTATGGAGGTTCCTTAAAAAACTACAAATAGAACTACCATACGATCCAGCAATCCCACTACTGGGCATATACCCTGAGAAAACGATAATTCAAAAAGAGTCATGTACCAAAATGTTCATTGCAGTTCTATTTACAATAGTCAGGAGATGGAAGCAACCTAAGTGTCCATCATCGGATGAATGGATAAATAAGATGTGGCACATATATACAATGCAATATTACTCAGCCATAAAAAGAAACCAAATTGAGTTATTTGTAGTGAGGTGGATGGACCTAGAGTCGGTCATACAGAGTGAAGTAAGTCAGAAAGAGAAAAACAAATACTGTATGCTAACACACATATATGGAATCTAAGTGAAAAAAAAAAAGGTCATGAAGAACCTAGGTGTAAGTCGGGAATAAAGACACAAACCTACTAGAGAATGGGCTTGAGGATATGGGGAGGGGGAAGGGTAAGCTGTGACAAAGTGAGAGAGTGGCATCACATATATACACTTCCAAACGTAAAATATATAGCTAGTGGGAAGCAGCCGCATGGCACAGGGAGATCAGCTTGGTGCTTTGTGACCACCTAGAGGGGTAGGATAGGGAGGGTGGGATGGAGGGAGATGCAAGAGGGAAGAGATATGGGAACATATGTATATGTATAACTGATTCACTTTGTTATAAAGCAGAAACTAACACACCATTGTAAAGCAATTATACTCCAATAAAGACGTTAAAAAAAAAAATTACCCAGGAGAACAGATGGTATGCCTCAGGCTGTTGCAAAGTCATGTAGGCTTCTGCTGCAGCAGGCTCACCCTGCATTCCAATTATAACTACCGTACCACTCCCTCCCCCCTGGCATGAGTGAGGCCCCCTAATCTGTGCTCTGCAGCGGGAGAGGCCACAACAGTCAAAGGCTCAAGTACCACAAAAAAATATATATATATATATATATTATTTTATTTTTATTATTATTATTTTCTTTCTTTTTTCTCCCTTTTCTTCTGAGCCATGCGGCTGACAAGGACTTGGTGCTCCGGCCTGGTGTCAGGCCTGAGCCTCTGAGGTGAGAGAGCCAAGTTCAGTATATTGAACCAACAGAGACCTCCCAGCCATACATAATATCAATCAGCTCTCCCAGAGATCTCTGTCTCAACCCTAAGACCCAGTTCCACCCAATGGGCAGGAAACTACAGTGCTGGACGCCCCATGCCAACCAACTAGCAAGACAGGAACACAACCACACCCATTAGCACAGAGGCTGCCTAAAATCATAGTAAGTTCACAGACACCCCAAAACACACCACCGGACACAGCCCTGCCCACAAGAAAGACAAGATCCAGGCCCACCCATCAGAACACAGGCACCATTCCCCACCACCATGAAGCCTACACAAACCACTGAACCAACCTTACCCACTGGGGGCAGACACCAAAAACAACAGGAACCACGAACTGGGAGCCTGCAGAAAGAAGACCCCCAAACCCAGTAAGTTAAGCAAAATGAGAACACAGAGAAATATGAAGCAGATGAAGAATCCAGGTAAAAACCCACCAGAAGAAACAAATGAAGAGGAAATACACAGTCTACCTGATAAGGAATTCAGATTAATGATAGTAAAGATAATCCGAAATCTTGGATATAGAATGCAGAAAATACAAGAAACATTTAACAAGGATCTAGAAGAACTAAAGAGTAATAAACAATGATGAACAACATAATCAATGAAATTTAAAATTCTCTAGAAAGAATCAATAGCAGAATAACTGAGGCAGAAGACCAGATAAGTGACCTGGAAGATAAAATAGTGGAAAAAACTACCACAGAACAGAATAAAGAAAAAAGAATAGAGGACAGTCTCAGAGACCTCTGGGACAACTTTAAACGCACCAACATTCAAATTATAGGGGTCCCAGAGGAAGAAGAGAAAAAAAAAAGGGTCTGAGAAAATATTTGAAGAGATCATAGTTGGAAACTTCCCTAAAATGGAAAGGAATCAGTCAACTACATCCAGGAAGCACAGAGAGTACCTTACAGGATAAAACCAAGGAGAAACATGCCAAGACACATATTAATCAAACTATCAAAAATTAAGTACAAAGAAAAATATTAAAAGCAGCAGGGGAAAAACAACAATTAACATACAAAGGAATCTCCATAAGGTTAACAGCTGATCTTTCAGCAGAAACTCTGCAAACCAGAAAGAGTGGCAGGACATATTTAAAGTGATGAAAGGGAAAAAACTACAAACAAGATTACTCTACCCAGCAAGGATCTCATTCAAATTCAACGGAGAAATTAAAACCTTTACAGACAAGCAAAAACTAAGAGAATTCAGCACCACCAAACCAGCTTTAAAACAAATACTAAAGGAACTTCTTTAGTCAGGAAACACAAGAGAAGGAAAACCTACAAAAAAACCCCCAAAACAATAAGAAAATGGCAATAGGAACAGACATATCAATAATTACCTTAAATATGAATGGATTAAATGCTCCAACCAAAAGACACAGACTGGCTGAATGGATACAAAAACAAAACCCGTATATATGCTGTCTACAAGAGACCCACTTCAGACCTAGGGACACATACAAACTGAAACGGAGGGGATGGAAAAAGATATTCCATGAAAATGGAAATCAAAAGAAAGCTGGAGTAGCAATTCTCATATCAGACAAAATAGACTTTAAAATAAAGACTATTACAAGAGACAAAGAAGGACCCTACATAATGATCAAGGGATCAATCCAAGAAGAAGATATAACAATTGTAAATATTTATGCACCCAACATTGGAGCACCTCAATACATAAGGCAAATGCTAACAGCCATAAAAGGGGAAATCGACAGTAACACAATCATAGTAGGGGACTTAAACACCCCACTTTCACCAATGGACAGGTCATCCAAAATGAAAATAAATAAGGAAACACAAGCTTTAAATGATAGATTAAACAAGATAGACTTAATTTGTATTTATAGGACATTCTATCCAAACCAACAGAATACACTTTCTTCTCAAGTGCTTATGGAACATTCTCCAGGATAAATCATACCTTGAGTCACAAATCAAGCCTTGATAAATTTAAGAAAATTGAAATCATATCAAGTATCTTTTCTTACCACAACACTATGAGACTAGATATCAATTACAGGAAAAACACTGTAAAGAATACAAACACAAGGAGGCTAAACAATACACTACTAAATGACCAAGAGATCACTTAAGAAATAAAAAATTACATAGAAACAAATGACAATGAAAACACGATGACCAAAAACATATGGTATGCAGCAAAAGCAGTTCTAAGAGGGTAGTTTATAACAATACAATCCTACCTCAGTAAATAAGAAAATTATCAAGTAAACAACCTAACCTTACACCTAAGGCAATTAGAGCAACCAAAACAGAAAAACCCCAAAGTTAGCAGAAGGAAAGAAATCATAAAGATGAGATCAGATATCAATGAAAAAGAAATGAAAGAAACAATAGCAAAGTTCAATAAAACAAAAGCTGGGTCTTTGAAAAGCTAAACAAAATTATAAACCCCTAGCCAGACTGATCAAAATAAAATGAAGAAAACTCAAATCAACAGGATTAGAAATGAAAAAGGAGAAATAAATGACACTGCAGAAATACAAAGAATCATGAGGGATTACTACAAGCAACTGTATGCTAAAAAAATGGACAACCTGGAAGAACTGGACAAATTCATAGAAAAGCACAACCTTCTGTGACTGAACCAGGAAGAAATAGAAAATATAAACAGACCAAACACAAGCCCTGAAATTGAGACTGTGATTAAAAATCTTCCAACAAAAAAAAAGCCCAGGACCAGTTGGCTTCACAGACGAATTCTATCCAACATTTAGAGAAGAGCTAACTCCTATCCTTCTCAAAATCTTCCAACCTATAGCAGAGGGAGGAACACTCCCAAACTTATTCTATAAGGCCACCATCACCCTGATACCAAAACCAGACAAAGATGTCTCAAAAAAAGAAAACTACAGACCAATATCACTGATGAACATAGATGCAAAAAGCCTCGACAAAATACTAGCCAACACAATCCAAGAGCACATTAAAAGGATGATACACCATGACCAAGCGGGGTGTATCCCAGGAATGCAAGGATCTTCAATATATGCAAATCAATCAATGTGATACACCATATTAACAAGTTGAAGGATAAAAACTATATGATCAGCTCCATAGATGTAGAAAAAGCTTTCAACAAAATTCAACACCCAGTTATGATAAAAAGTCTCCAGAAAGTAGGCATAGAGGGAATTTACCTCAACATAATAAAGGCCATACATGACAAACGCACAACGAACATCGTTCTCAATGGTGAAAAACTGAAAACATTTTCTCTACAATCAGGAACAAGACAAGGATGCCCACTGTCATCGCTATTATTCAACATAGCTTTGGAAGTTATAGCCACAAAAATCAAGGAAGAAAAAGAAATAAAGGGAATCCAAAATGGAAAAGAAGAAGTAAACCTGTCACTGTTGGCAGATGACATGATCCTATACATAGAGAATCCTAAAGATGCTACCAGAAAACTATTAGAGCTAATCAATGAATTTGGTAAAGTAGCAGGATACAAAACTAATGCACAGAAATCTCTTGCGTTCCTATACACTAATGATAAAAAATCTGAAAGAAAAATAAAGGAAACACTCCCATTTACCATTGCAACGAAAAGAATAAAATACCTAGGAATAAACCTACCTAAGGAGACAAAAGACCTGTATGCAGAAAACTATAAGACACTGCTGAAAGAAATTAGAGATGATACAAACAGATGGAGAGATATACCATGTTCTTGATTGGAAGAATCAACATTGTTAAAATGATTCTACTACCTAAAGCAATCTACAGATTCAATGCAATCCCTATCAAACTACCACTGGCATTTTTCACAGAACTAGAAGAAAATATTTCACAATTTGTATGGAAACACAAAAGACCCCAAGTAGCCAAAGCAATCTTGTGAAAGAAAATTGGAGCTGGAGGAATCAGGCTCCCTGACTTCAGACTATACTGTAAACAAGTATAGTAAACAGTAAACAAGACAGTATGTTTGTGACACAGAAGCAGAAACAGATCAATGGAACAGGATAGAAAGCCCAGCGATAAACCCACGCACATATGGTCACCTTATCTTTGATAAAGGAGGCAAGAATATACAATGGAGGCAAGGCAGACTCTTCAATAAGTGGTGCTGGGAAAACTGGACAGCTGCATGTAAAAAAATGAAATTCTGTCTAACTTGAGCTTTAATAGTTCATTTAGTTTCTCTGACTAAACAATTGATTCCTCCAAGTCCATTTCCTTTATATATTACTATCCCAATGAGTCCAGACTATCTTGAGATCTCAATTAAAAACAGTTGTGAAGTATGCTTAACTTTAACAAAAACAAGGCCTCAATTACCCAACTCCTGAGTTATTTAGAACTGTCAGCTCATCCAATGTGTAGTATTCAATTAAATTTGATATTTATCCAGAAGAGTTTTCTAATATATTATAGCTAAATGTTATTCAGCCAAAGACTTTTAAGAAACCTTTAACTAACATTAATACCATCACAATTTACATGCCTATTGATCCTTTTCGAACTGTATATCTGTAGCAATAAAACAGAATCAAGCTGGAAAAGAAAGTGCTTAATGAGAACATCAGTTATGCAATTTTGTGTACTTAGTAATTGTATAATTGTCAAGGATGTTAAACACAAAATGGGTCGTAGCTAAAGTTTTCTTACTTTCCAAGGTGTTCAAAGCACATGTTGAAATTAACCATAGAACTTTTAAGGGTGTCTCTCTGGTTTACTCTGTGCTCCTCAGTCCTGACTTGCCTTCACTGGAGTAGAAAGGAGGGTGTCTTTATGACCTCAAATAGGGTTTGACAAATGTTGCTGATACTTGTCTTGAGCATCTTGGAAGCAATATATTGCTTTTGAATTACAGCAAAAACAAATTCTAAAACTGTAAGAATGTATAACTTCCTATACCATATTAGGCTAATGAAAAGTAATCAACAGACTGGTGGGCAAACAGACTGGAACAATGCAATTTTTCATTCAACTTTGACTAACATAAAAGAAATAGTCTTCCTGACAAATCTAACCCTATTCTAGGTTGTAACTATTTTAATATGTAAGTATATTTAACTGAAGGTATCAGGAGATACTCATTTATCAACTAATCCCTAATATGAGCATACTTTATACTATACACTGTTGTCTATATAGATATATAGTCCCTTATTGGCATGATACGTATTGATAAAGTTATTTCTTAAGTGCTTGAGACACAGAGCCAATTTTCTAACTATTCTGTCTTTGTGATGTTGATTTTAAAGTCTTTATATCTTGTTTATCAGTCATATGAATTAATTACTCTCCTTGGAAACTTGATTTTGCAGCATAACAAATATATAATTATAACAACCACCACTTCTTAGGATAAAAAACTGATTTCTGTCAGAATCTTTGGTTTAAAGAAAATTTCTAATGGCATTTATAGATACATAAAGATAACATGAACTTTTCTAGAACATGAGGGTTTTAATTGGACAGCCTGATTTTGAATCTCAGTTCTCCCACTTACAGTTTATGTAACCATGGTGAAGTTTCTGGACATCTCTGTGACTCACATTCTTCATACGTAAAGTAAGAATTATCTTTTAGATTTGTTTATGGATTAAAATAAATCATATGAAATCCCTGTGCCACTTGGCACAGAATAAGAGCTCAGTAGCTGCTGGATATTGTTATTAGAGTAACATGGAGATATTTTTACCCATCAGAGATCTAGGAAGAGATAGGAAAGCACAATTGATCTGACAGAGCCACTTGCCCACCAGCCAACAAATCAGAATAGAGCAGTGATTCTCAAACTGGACAAGCAGCATCAGCATCACCTGGTAACCTGTTGAAATGAAAATTCTCAAGCCTTGGCCAGACATACCAAATCAGAAATTCTGGAGGTAGGGCCCAGCAATCTGTGTTTTAACAAGCTCTCCTGGTGGATCTGATGTGTGCTAATGTTTGAGAAGCACTGCAGTAATAAGACTGAACTCAACCTGCTGGGAAATTGTGTGCACTGGGAAGAGTCATGGGTCAGTAATACTGGGTTTTAGGTGATGAACTGTGAGTTTCTTGGTTTTGAAAAGAAGATAAGACACATGATTTAGGACCAGCAACCCAGCCCAGGACTTCAGAAGACATCACAGAAACTTGTGAAATCTAGTGAGGAACAGAATTTATCTCAAGCCATCAGGTGTGGAGGAGGTGGAACACTGAAGAGAATATAGGGGCTACTGAGGCTGTAAAACTTGGTTGCAGACTCTGGAAAACATGGAAGAAGTCACTTACCAGAACTAAAAGTGAAGGAGGCAGCAGCCAAATTCTTATACCTGGGGTATAAGATCAGCTTCATCTGCACTGCTCCATCTAATGACTAATCATCTGCATCAGTGGTACAAGTTCACCTGTAGTCTAGAGCCTAGAGTAGATGGCAAGATGGAGGCAGTGACTCCCACTAAAGAGAGAAAATGATGCACTCCCAGGTAGCAAAAAACGCTGCCACACCAAAACCTTAATTTTCCCTTCGGGATCTTGGAAAGTACCTTTAAGTAGGCTTCTGAAATTTGTATTCTAAGAATTGAAATTTTGTTTTTAATGTAAAGCCTTAGACTAGTGAGCAAGAGTAAGAATGAGAGAGAGAGAGAGAACGCTGGCAACAATGACAAGAATTCATTCATGCATCATTAATTTCTGCATTATTTTATTTTGAACAAACATAAATTCAGAGCCCGTCCATGCAACATAAAATGACAGTCAAAGACACACCAAAATAGGGTAATCAATTTACTTAAGAAGAAGATGACTCTAACTATTCATCCAGTTTCAGTCCTTTGACCTAATAGTGCTAGTTGTCAAAACTCAAATGCAATAACCACCAGAAACACTTGATCTACAACCATGATAAATGTATTACTTCCTGCTTCCTTTTACAATAGGAGTTACAATATTATTTTCACAATTCAGTGTCATCATTTCCATGCCCCCTTATGTGACCACCTTCTACAAAACAGATAATATGCTAGAAATTTAGCACACAAAATAAATAGGATACTGCCTCTACCCACAAAAATCAATGTCACTTTTTATTAAATGATTAACACTCCAAGTTTTCTCTGTCCTTATTCTAGTGCAAAGGAAATCCACATTGACAGGGACTTCTGATTGCTCAGAAAATCTCTTGCAAAGTGCTCCAGACCCTAAAAGGCTCACAGGCTTATCTAGTAAATACAGGAATTCACTTTTTAGAGTTCTTGTGAATAAAGTTTGAATTTCACACATTTCTTTAAAAGTGGCCTCAGGCAACACAAATATGTGACTGGAATACTGAAGGAAACAGTCTGAATACTCAGTCAGTCATTTATGTTCGTGTATTGTATCAATGCCTAGACGTATACAAGACACAAGCTTTTAATCACTAACTGCAGCTGTCTATGCAACAATTTGCTTGCACCGATCCTTTCGTCCATAATTATAGACACTATTTATACTTAGAAATGTCTGACTTGTGAGTTTTCTGTTGCGTAGATTTTATAATTTAACATCATTTCTGTTTGCTCCTGGCAAAATTCTACTTTTTTATAAGGCATTTTCTTACTTCTTCTGAGCTTGTTTCCAAATACTTCCAGTATATTTTTAAAATGTTATTTGTTTATTTAAATTGATTATAACATTCCAATAATGGTCCTGTAAAATGTTCCTCTTGGTGAAGAAAATGCACACACGATCACACACTGGCTACCTAAAGGGAAGGAATCTGTTTTAACTGTAAACTATCTCAAGGATATGCACTGGGTTGGATAATCCAATATTTATCTTTCTAAGTGGTATGAAGAACATAAATGTTTTATATACATGACATGAATTTTGCTTCTTTCTGCATTTTTTCTGGGAAGAATATTATCATAGGAAAGTACTAAATATTGGAAATCAATATCTGAAAACATAGACATCAAATACACCTTATTTAGAATGCATTCTATTTTTAACGCCTTGTGAATGTTGAAGAAATATGTAGTACACGGAGGAAATGTAAAAGAAAAATCAATCATCCCCACTCATTCCACCATATAAAGAGATCCACTTGATAAATGTTCATCTTCTATTGATTTTTCACATATTATATTGTTTTCTAGTAGGCAAATAAACATCCATTCACGAGCTCATAGTTTGTGCATTGCATCACTGCTTCAAAATTAATTGCTTGTTCACATATACATACATTTTCACATAAATACAATGGATCTTATAAGTCCCTGCAATAAATAAAACTTGGCTTTATTGCTTTTATCTCTATATTGATAATCTAAAATATGATTTTCGTCTTTTAAAAGATTACTAAAGTTGGGCTTCCCTGGTGGCGCAGTGGTTGGGAGTCCGCCTGCTGATCCAGGGGACACGGGTTCGTGCCCTGGTCCGGGAAGATCCCACATGCCGCGGAGCGGCTGGGCCCGTGAGCCATGGCCGCTGAGCCTGCGTGTCCGGAGCCTGTGCTCCGCAACGGGAGAGGCCACAACAGTGAGAGTCCCACACACCGCAAAAAAAAAAAAAAAAAAAAAAAAAAAATTACTAAAGTTGATTTCCACGCAAAACTATTTCCAGCCTTCCATAAAGTTGCTAGTTTATATTTGATTCTTTAATAAAACTATTTGATAAGGTTTTCAGATTATTTCAAAGCATTTAGCTTTATGTGGGCAATTAAATTTGCAATGAAAAGAGGTAAGAAACTGAAATGACCATCACAGGAGTTCTGGTATTGCTTTGCTGACTAATAACTACCATTTGCTGACCAGCACCGTAGGTCTCACACCGGAAAAGACATTACTAAGCATTTTCATGAATGCACTAAATTTAGTTTAAAATATTTAGTTATAATATAAATTTAGTTATAAAATAAATTTAGTTATAAAATATTTAGTTAAAATATTCATTATAACTTAAACAATTTTAGAAGCTTAATTTACTCCTGATGTTATCAAAACCCTTTCCCTTTAAATAAATGCTTACTTAGTACCATTTTAGTTTCTATAGTATCCTTACATGAGTCTTACATAGAATAATATATATTTCTCTTGATTGACTTTTTTAATGGTAAATACTTAACTTAGTCAGAACTGGAATACATGTAGATTAATAAAGCAAAATATAAAAGAACCATAACATTAGTGGCATCAATTTTCACAGAAAAGCATCATTTTAAAACCAGGAATAAACTATAATTTTAAGTCCATAGTGTCTCCTCTACTTCAATAAGACCCACAAAAATAGTGCCATTAGCCTACTGAGCACTCCCAAGATCAAACTCTGATTTAGTCAAAACCTAAGTGCCTTTAAAGTGGAGAAAAACACATTATGGACTTATTTATAAGAAGATAAAGTTGAACAAAGTCAAGAAGTGTAGATAAATAGAGCCTAAGTTTAATATTATTTGAATCTACTGGATCAAATCATGCTTGGAAAGCAAGCACACACATGCATTACCAGTTCCATAAACCAGTAAATTGACCTTCTATTCTTCCTTCCTTCCTTTCCTTTTTTTTTCTTCTCTTTCTTTCCTCCTTTCTTCCTGCCTTTTTTTAAATTAATGTAGTTTATACATTGAGTATTTTATCACTTGTCAATTAAAGATTCCTAACAATTATGAAATCTTTAATGTATCTATCATTCTCTCCACACTGAAGTTCATAAAGTTTATGCAACTTGGCCAACGTTAGGCAGCCAGTGGTAGAACAGATTTCAAATTCTGCTCCAAATGGCTCCAAAATCTAGGTTCATTTCTCTATACCACATAAACCTTTGCTGTTAACTGAGCCTCACAATGGGGCAGATCAGGGTCAGCTACCTAAGTCTTCTGATGACTAATTCAAGTATTTTTACAATACCAAACTTGATACACAGATTTATCATCATAACATTAATAAATATGGGTCCTTTATGTAGCCATTTAATAGATGCTTACCTTTTATCTCTTTGCTCTATAAATATTTTGCACCTTTACACTTTTATTTACATGCCCTGCAGATATCCCAGGATCCTTTGATACAATATCATTTTTTTAAATAAAAATATGCCCCGATTAGGCAGATTAAAGTAGTAAAGTGGATACTCCAGGCAATTCAGTCCTTATTGCCTTATTTTTTTTTTTTTTGCGGTACGTGGGCCTCTCACTGTTGTGGCCTCTCCCATTGCGGAGCACAGGTTCCGGACGCGCAGGCTCAGCGGCCATGGCTCACGGGCCTAGCCGCTCTGCAGCATGTGGGATCCTCCCGGATCGGGACACAAACCCGTGTCCCCTGCATCGGCAGGCGGACTCTCAACAACTGCACTACCAGGGAAGCCCCTCTATTGCCTTTTAAATAAAACATGCTGTTGAAAAAATTCAATCTCATTTCCTTCCTTTAATTACATAAAATTGAAATAAGACATAGAGCTTATGTTTGGCACAATATAATATCCCAAATCACAAACATCTATGATAATAATCAAACAAAATTGATTTTTTAAAGCTTGAGAAAATAAAGAAGCAATTTTCCAGAGCCTGTAATAATTTAGCTACTTTGACTTCTTAAAATGTAGCTTAGTTTTGCAATCAGCCTCTCAAGATTAAACTTCTCCTTATATTAAGGGAAGCCACTCTTTAAAAAAAGGAGGTAGTGTATTGTTTCCAATTTAGTTTCAATATGGCAAGTATAGAATATACATAATATTTCAGAAGAACTTGGCCTATATCCTAAGCTAATGATAAAGTTTTCTGTAAGCATTAATAGTTCACCAGCCTCCAGAATTTCATTTTATTTTGTTAATCAGTATAGTTAGATGGCAAATTGTGCATCATATATTGTACAGACTCATTGATACTACATTCCTAAAAAATAAATAAATAACTAAAGAAAATGAGAAAATAGAAAGAATGGCAACAAAAAATTCCAGAGGAGAAATACAACTGTAATGTTTAAGGAATATTATAAAGCCAATACTATATATATCACAGTAAACTCTGGGACATTTGGACCAAAAAAGGATTGAATAAATCTTACATTTATAGCTAGAATTTGAACATATGCTTTTAAAAAAAAATCCAAAACAGAAAAATCCTTATCTCTTCAGTTATTCTGTGATTGACATAAAGACAGTTCTTTCGCCCTGAATCCCAGAAGGCTCTTAAAATAGCTTGACATATGATATATTTATAGAATTCTCATCCCTTATCTTCCATAATACCTAAAATCGAATTATTAAAAGAAAAATACAGGGAAAAACTAAATACTTTTTAAAATCTAAAACAGTTTATTTTCTATTATGAGAACACAACTTATGCTGCTGGAATCTAGATCATTAGATATATAAAGAAAATGTTTACAAATAATTATGTGTATGAACTTAATCTTTAATATTAAAGTATCTATAAAAAAACATATTTCTAATTATGTTTCATTTGGTGCCTGAACATACAAATATGTCTTTTTAACAGAAAAGTAAAAAGCACATATAATATGATTAAACAGATGATTGTTTTCTTCTTCCTCTTAGTTTAATTTTAAAACAGTGAGAAAATTAACAATTTGATTCAAAGTTGAGGTATTATATCTTGGTAGATAAGAATCAAACAAGTGCAGATTTCAGGTTTTGAATTTGGAAATAGCAATAATAATAATTGATGTTTATTTTTCACAATTTTAAACGTCATTTTCATATGATGTTATTTACAGTGGTATAGTATATCTGCAATTGAATATCTTTAATTTTTAAACAATTGAAATAGAGCCTATAAAAAGTTACAGACAATAGTAATTCCATGCCATTTCATGTGAAACCATAGGAAAATTAATTATTTAAACTTCTTTAATCCCTCTTCAATTAGTTAAATTGAACCACAGAGATTTGAGTCAAATATTCAGTCAGCCTGAGTGACTTTTGCTTATGGGAAGCCAGATTTCAAACCAAAATTTTCACTTACATCTGGACTAGTGTACTCATAACTTACAACTTACCAACATTAAATACTTGTATTCATTCTAAGAAAATATTGAATGCCTCTTCTAATTTTTGGTATGCTTTTTCTTCATACCTGTTTTTACTATTTTATTACAGTAAGTAATTAGAATACCCTTTATGAGCAATTATTCTATCTCCACTTTAAAAAGATGCCTAAAGTAAACCTGGAGATTCTGCGTCTATGAAGATCTCATATTAAAGAAGAAATGAACTTTTTTTCAGCAGAGGTGCTTCCATTTCTTCACTTTAACTTAAACACCCAAACTTTTGGCCAAGAAGTTAAGACAAGATGTAACACAAACTTAACAGGTCTAAATCTAAACTTCATCTTGCCTGCTAAACTCACTCCAACCACAGCCTTCTCAGTTAATGATAACTTCATATCTTCTATTTGCTTCTAGTCCAAATGTTCTTCTCTCACACCCTAAATGTGCTTTTTCAGGAAACCCTGCTTCTCTTCTACCAAAATCATATCTAGATTCTGTTGACTTCTCTCACCTCCATGGACACCACACTTATCCAAGCAGGGATGATTGCACTAGCCACCCAACTGGTCCTCTGTGCCCACCCACACCCACTGCATGCATTCTCAACACAACAGGCCCAGGGAACCTTGTGAAATATCAGATGAGGCCATTGTTTTCATCAGATTCTTTCTTGGCTCCTCTTTTATTCAATATAAAAACCACAATCCTTTCCATGGCCCACAAGGCCCTATAAATCCTTATATGCCCTCACTTACCCCCTTCAAACCACAGTGGTTTACTTGTGGACTATAGAACTGTGTAGGAAAACTTCTGCTGGAGAGCTTTTGCTCTGGTGGATTTCTCTGACCCAAAAGCTCTTTTTCAGGGGCTTCCCTAGTGGCACAGTGGTTAAGAATCCACTTGCCAAGCAGGGGACACGGGTTTGAGCCCTGGTCCGGGAAGATCCCACATGCCGTGGAGCAACTAAGCCCATGCGCCACAACTACAGAGCCTGCGCTCTGGAGCCCGCGAGCCACAACTACTGAGCCCATGTGCCACAACTACTGAAGCCCGCACGCCTAGAGCCCGTGCTCCGCAACAAGAGAAGCCACTGCAATGAGAAGCCGGCGCACCGCAACAAAGAGTAGCCCCCGCTCGCTGCAACTAGAGAAAGCCCACGCGCAGCAATGAAGACCCAACGCAGACAAAAATAAATAAATAAAATAAATAAATTTATTTTTAAAAAAAAGCTCTTTTCCAAAATATCCTGGCTTACCCTCTCATGAAAAATTATCTTAAAAATTATCTTGAATTTAGCAGTAAGACAAAAACTTTTAAAAGGTGGGTGTTAGGTCCCTTCATTGTCATTTGGGAGAATTATTTGACAAGCCTACCCAAGGATTACTTAAAGAAATGCTCTTTGTTTGCGTCAACGTTTCCTACTGGGGACTGAAAAAAGATTTAGTGAAGATTTGGTGGAATTGCATATTGGCCTATAGACCTTTCACTGGTAAAGAGAGACGTAATTTCTCCCCAGTAGAAACAAAAGTCCCACAGGTTATGGCTTACAGTTCAGAAGACATTAACCAGTTTTGTATCGAACCTAGCGAGTTTACTCTAATATCCCTTACTAAATCACCTATAAATCCCAAGCTTTGCAAAATGCTCTTTGATAAGATCATCTTACTGATCCCTCATTAATTAATGACTGGAAAAAGATCTTTGGTAGGTGCACATTTTACATTTGTATGAGAGTCATGTTTTAACTATTAAAAATTATACTTTCATAGGATGTTATCTTCTTCAAATATTTGTATAAAAATCACCTTCTCAGTGAATCCTCTGCTTATCATCTTATTTTAAAAATTGCCATACAGCCCATCTCTAGCACCTCCTATTGCTTTTCCTTGTTATTTTCTTTCAAAGCACTTCTCAGCTTCTGACATACTATATAATTCACTGTTATATTTATGTTCTTTCTCCCTCCTGTTGGAATATAAATTCTACAAGAGCATAATTTTTCCTTCTTTTAGCTCACTGATGTACAGTGAGTTCTGCTCTAACATAATGTATGTGTTCCTAAAAATCACCACAAAATGCAAAGTTGCACAATAAAAACCACAGGATTTGTGGGGAAAATGGGGTTAAGGACACAAACTCAAAAACTTAGTGACACATTTAAAGAGTGATAACACAGATTTACACATGTTAAATGGTCAAAGTATATATAAACTTTCATTAAGTATGGCACTTTACCTTGAAAAAAACTGAAGTTGGCTTATGGAAGTGGCCTTTAGAAGGGTTGCAAGTGGTACATTATTGTAAAGTAGTGGAAGGAAGTTTACCTGAATGGAACGGCAAGTTACCGCATCATATGTAGATGGATGTCACTCATAATACACGTGATGAACTGTTAGGTTTGAAGTGTGTGAAGTGTGTATGTGAGCGTGCTTGCATGCATGTGTGTGCATGTTTTGTGTTCCTTTGAGATTTGGTTCAGCAGGGGATAGTTTCCTCTATTCACCAAGTGTTTCTCCTTAAGGAAATCATGCATAAATAAATGCAAAGTTGATGTTATGCTCAGATTTTCCCCTAATAGAAGAATTGCATTCAAATATGTACATATTTTCAAAATAAACAAAATAGAACTGACTGTATCCCCACATCCTAAAACAGTGCCTTGTACACAGTACACTCTCAATACATACATGTTAACAAATGACTCAGTAAGTGAGTCAGTAAAATATATTTCCTTATATCACAGCCTAGAGGCCCCAGAAAACGATGAGCAGACAGAAACTACTCACAAAAAATTTGGTTTCCCTTCATCTAATATGGCTATTATGAGCATACAAAATAAAGTGAAAATGAATTGGAAGTATTGTACTTCAATGAATTGTTAAATTATATGTAATAGAGATATTCTAACCTAGAGATTAGCACCTGCCTGAGAGATGTAGAGCATTGGGATGTTCAGGATACAGCATATTAGTTTGAAAAAGCATATTCAATGTTTCATCAAAATTTTACAATTTTAAAACAACCGCCAAAACAACTATGGTTATTTTTAAATAAATTACAAAAAGTAAAACATAATTATTTTTTTATTTGTGGTGATAGTTATGTAATAAACTTTTCTCAGTTTCCCCTAGGGCTGCTTATTATTCCATATGTAAATGAGATCTTAAAATTTATCCAAAAGGGCACGGGATTTGAAAGAATAAGAATAACTCTACTTAGTTAGCATATGAAGCACCACATTAATTACTGCTGTCCTGGACCTGAGTGACTGCAGCCCAAATAATTAACAAGTATATAAAAATACATTATTGTGAAATAAATATAAAATGATCACATGTCTGTTGTGGCCAGAGTCTTCTTCATCACCCTGATTAGATCTTGGTCTGGACCAAGGAACCTTTTGTTTCAGATACTTTGTTTGCAAGGAGCTTAAAGACATTAACAAGATTATTTCCTCAAACATTTGCCATACACTGCCTGTCAATAAATCAGTATAAAAGTTCTCATTACAAACCTCCCTCAGTATAAAACACACAACTCAGGTATTCAACTTTCCTCTCTTTCCATTTTTTTCTGCATAGTAGAAAGAAATGCTTGAACAGTAATCCAATACAGAATTTAGAGAAAACAAAATGTCCACAGAGAACCTACATTCTTTGTTAATTCTAAATGGTTAAAATATAACCACTGGTTTTCAGACCATGGCTTTTGGAGATTACAGTAATGCCTACCATCCATCTCCATTCCAACAGAAAACACACAATTGCCATTCCCACAAGCCATGCTAAATAAACATACACTCTAAACAAGAACAGAGAGCTTATTAATAAATGCAACCTAGTCCCTCCTTTCATTAGTATGCCAATTTAAAGACCATCCTAATTGGAAGTCCTGGAAGAACCACAGAGCACCATTTACTGTCGTCTCACTTGGATGTATAATCAATTGACAGAGATGTTTGAGTTTATGTAGTCAGAGTAAAATAGACAAAAATCTAGTAATGGAATTTATATTTTGTAATTATTTCTAATTTGTGCAGGCTATCTGCACAAACACTTCTTTTAAAATATTTTAGTTTCTCAGTTTCTAATTTCTAGACCTGATCAGTCTAATTTTTTCTGTAGTACATACACTGTGCTTATGCTACTAATACTGGTAGAAAGACTTGTGGAAAGGTGGACAGAAATAAAATCATGTGTGTATAAAGAAAAATGTTCCACTTATACCTCATTTGCCTAGTAGATGTCAGAAATGACTGTGTAGTTTCATCACAATTGGCTTAAAAAGCTGAAGCCAATAAAGGACAATGAACTTTTGGTGATTCTGGGATACCAGATGCTAACAGGATCTAATGCATTGAAGACCCTGTCCCGACCAATGAACAATGGAACATATTTTCAACCAACTGGGTATATACCTACACATTCATCTCATACTATTAAGAGTGCTAGTTTTTCATTTTTAATCAGCATTACCACCATAAATACTACCTTCCTTTTTGCAATTAAAATTCCTATAGTTTTCCCCTTAGCAGTCTACACAGTGGATTTCTTCACTGACAAGTATTCCCTTGCTGAAAAAATTAATAGACCTATTGTAAAGTTATTTTTAATCCTGGTGGTGGCTATTTTATTTATTTTTGATGTATAAAAGCTATAACTTCCATGATAGAGTAACCACTTCAAAAATAATTTTAATTTTACATTGTGAGTTATTTTTCTTGCATTTTTCAAGCATTGTATTCCCAATAAATTAAATTGTTATTGAAAATCTAATGTACTCTATCCTACTGCTGGCATCTGATATTGTGCTGATTTCTATTATTTTGTAAATTACTACATAATTTCCATGTACTGTGTAGTTAATACCTTATAGCTAGAGATAGGTTTATTCTTACTAATTGAAAGACTATAAAACCAATGACACATTCATTATTGCTTTTAATTATTTGACAGACATTCCTAAGTACTAATGTCAAGCCACTGAAGCCAGATCTTTTTAAAGATGGAGAGAGAGGAAGAAGATAATAGAAGGCAAAGTAAAAGAATGTTTTGCTAACATTTTATAGTATAGAGTTTTATAGTGTCTGGCCTTATATTTAGGTCTTTAATCATTTTGAGTTTATTTTTGTGTATTGTGTTAGGAAGTGTTCTAATTTCATTGTTTTACATGTACCTGTCCAGTTTTCCAGCACCACTTATTGAAGAGGCTGTCTTTCCTCCATTGCATATTCTTGCCTCCTTTATCAAAGATAAGTTGATCATATGTTACTGGGTTTACCTCTGGGCTTTCTATCCTGTTCCATTGATCTATCTTTCTGCTTTTGTGCCAGGACTGTACTGTCTAGATTAGTGTAGCTTTGTAGTATAGTCTGCAGTCAGGGAGCCTAATTCCTCCAGCTCCGTTTTTCTTTCTCAAGATTGCTTTGGTGTTTCAGGATCTTTTGTGTTTCCATACAAATTGCAAAATATTTTGTTCTAGTTCTGTGAAAAATGTCAGTGGTACATTGGTAGGTATTGCATTGAATCTGTAGATAGCTTGGGTAGTATAGTCATTTTCACAATGTTGATTCTTCCAATCCAAGAACATGGTATATCTCTCCATCTGTTTGTATCATCTTTAATTTCTCTCATCAGTGTCTTATAGTTTTCTGCATACAGGTCTTTTATCTCCTTAGGTAGGTTTATTCCTAGGTAATTTACTCTTTTGTTGCAATGGTAAATGGGAGTGTTTATTTTTCTTTCAGAATTTTTATCATTAGTGTATAGGAATGCAAGAAATTTCTGTGCATTAATTTTGTATCCTGCTACTTTATGAAATTCATTGATTAGCTCTAGTACTTTTCTGGTAGCATCTTTAGGATTCTCTATTTACAGGATCATATCATCTGCAGTGACAGCTTTATTTCTTCTTTAATGGTTTGGATTTCTTTTATTTCTTTTTCTTCCCTGAATGTTGTGGCTAAAACTTCCAAAACTATGTTGAATAATAATGGTGACAGTGGGCATCCTTGTCTTGTTCCTGATTTTAGAGGAAATGGCTTCAGTTTTTCACAATTTAGAATGATGTTGGCTGTGGGTTTGTCATATATGGCCTTCATTATGTTGAGGTAAGTTTCCTCTATGCCTACTTTCTGGAGAATTTTTATCATAAATCATTGTTGAATTTTGTTGAAAGCTTTTTCTGCATCTATTGAGATGATCATATGGTTTTTATCTTTCAGTTTGTTAATATGGTGTATCACATTGACCGATTTGTGTATATGGAAGAATCCTTACATTCCTGGGAGGAACCCCACTTGATCATGGTGTATGATCCTTTTAATGATCCTGCTGTTGGATTCTGTTTCCTAGTATTTTGTTGAGGATTTTTGCATCTATGTCCATCAGTGATACTGGTCTGTAGTTTTCTTTTCTGGTGACATCTTTGTCTGGTTTTGGTATCAGGGTGATGGTGGCCTTGTAGAATGAGTTTGGGAGTGTTCCTCCCTCTGCTATATTTTGGAAGAGTTTGAGAAGAATAGGTGTTAGCTCTTCTCTAAATGTTGGATAGAATTCACCTGTGAAGCCATCTGGTCCAGGGCTTTTGTTTTTTGGAAGATTTTTAATCATAGTTTCACTTTCAGGGCCTGTGATTCGTTTGTTTATATTTTCTCTTTCTTCTTGGTTCAGTCTTGGAAGGTTGTGTTTTTCTACGAATATGTCCATGTCTTCCCAGTTGTCCATTTTATTGGCATAGAGTTGCTTGTAGTAATCTCTCAGGATCCTTTGTATTTCTGCAGAGTTAGTTGCTACTGCTCCTATTTCATTTCTAATTCTGTTGATTTGAGTCTTCTTCCTTTTTTCTTAATGTGTTTGGCTAGTGGTCTATCAATTTTCTTTATCTTCTCAAAGAAACAGATTTTAGTTTTATTGATTTTTGTTATTATTTCCTTCATTTCTTTTTCATTGATTTCTGATCTGATTTTTATGATTTCTTTCCATCTGCTAACTTTGGGGGTCTTTTTTGTTCTTCTTTCTCTAATTGCTTTAGGTGTAAGATTAGGTTCTTTATATGAGATGTTTCTTGTTTCTGGAGGTGGGATCATATTGCTATGAAGTTCCCTCTTAGAACTGCTTTTGCTGCATCCCATAGGTTTTGGGTCATCGTGTTTTCATTGTTATTTGTTTCTAGATATATTTTCGTTTCCTCTTTATTTTCTTCAGTGATCTCTTGGTTATTTAGTAATGTATTGTTTAGCCTCCATGTGTTTGTATTTTTTACTGTTTTTTTTTCCTGTAACTGATATCTAGTCTTATAGCATTATGGTCAGAATAGATACTTGACACGGTTTTAATTTTCTTACATTTACCAAGGTTTGTCTTGTGACCCAATGTATGATCTATCCTGGAGAATGTTCCATGAGCACTTGAGAAGAAAGTGTATTCTGTTGTTTTTGTATAGAATGACCTATAAACATCAATTAAGTCCATCTTGTTTAATGCATCATTTAAAGCTTGTGTTTCCTTATTTATTTTCATTTTGGATAACCTGTCCATTGGTGAAAGTGGGGTGTTAAAGTTCCCTACTATGATTGTGTTACTGTCAATTTCCCCTTTTACGGCTGTTAGCACTTGCCTTATGTATTGAGATGCTCCTATGTTGGGTGCATAAATATTTACAATTTTTATATTTTCTTCTTGGATTGATCCCTTGATCATTATGTAGGGTCCTTTGTCTCTTGTAATAGTCTTTACATTAAAGTCTATTTTGTCTGTTATGAGAATTGCTACTCCAGCTTTCTTTTGATTTCAATTTTCATGGAATATCTTTTTCCATCCCCTCCCTTTCAGTCTGTATGTGCCCCTAGGTCTGAAGTGGGTCTCTTGTAGACAGCATATATATGGGTCTATGTCTTTTCATTCAGCCTCTCTACGTCTTTTGGTTGGAACATTTAAACCGTTTACATTTAAGGTAATTATCAATATGTATGCTCCTATTACCATTTTCTTAATTGTTTGGGGTTTGTTTTTTTAGATCTTTTCCTTCTCTTGTGTTTCCTGACTAAAGAAGTTCCTTTGGCACTTTCTGTGTAGCTGGTTTTGTGGTGCTGAATTCTCTTAGCTTTTGCTTGTCTGTAAAGTTTTCAATCACTCCGTCGAATCTGAATGAGATCCTGCTGGGTAGATTAATCTTGCCTGTATTTTTTTTCCCTTTCATCACTTTAAATATGTCCTGCCACTCCCTTCTGGCTTGCAGAGTTTCTGCTGAAAGATCAGCTGTTAACCTTATGGAGAATCCTTTGTATGTTACTTGTTGCTTATCCCATGTTGCTTTTACTATTTTTCTTTGTACTTAATTTTTGATAGTTTGATTAATATGTGTCATGGTGTGTTTCTCCTTAGATTTATCCTTTATGGGACTCTCTGTGCTTCCTGGATGTGATTGACTATTTCCTTTCCCATGTTAGTGAAATTTTCAACTGTAATCGCTTCAAAGATTTTCTCAGATCCTTTCTTTTTCTCTTCTTCTTCTGGGACCCCTATAATTTGAATGTTGGTACAGTTTATGTAGTCCCAGAGCTCTCTGAGACTGGCCTCAATATTTTCATTCTTTTTTCTTTATTCTGTTCTGTGGTAGTTACTTCCACTATTTTATCTTCCAGATCACTTATCCGTTCTTCTGCCTCAGTTCTTCTGCTCTTGATTCCTCCTAGAGAATTTTTCATTTCATTGATTGTTTGGTTCATCATTGTTTATTGCTCTTCACTTCTTCTAAGTCCTTGTTAAACGTTTCTTGTATTTCCTCCATTCTATTTCCACGATTTTGGATCATCTTTACTATCATTACTCTGAATTTTTTTTCAGGTAGACTGCCTATTTCCTCTTCATTTTTTGGGCTGGTGGGCTTTTACCTTGCTTCTTCATCTGCTGCATACTTCTCTGTCTTCTCATTTTGCTTAACTTACTGTGTTTGTGGTCCCCTTTTCACAGGCTGCAAGTTCGTAGTTCCCATTGTTTTGGTTGTCTGACCCCAGTGGGTAAGGATATTTCAGTGGGTTGTGTAGGCTTCCTGGTGGAGGGGACTGGTGCCTGTGTTCTGGTGGGTGGGCCTGGATCTTGCCTTTTTGGTGGGCAGGGCTGCGTCCAGTTGTGTGTTTTGGGGTGTCTGTGAACTTACTATGATCTTAGGCAGCCTCTCTGGTAATAGGTGGGGTTGTGTTCTTGTCTTGCTAGTTGTTTGGCATGGGGCATCCATCACGGGAGCTTGCTTGCCATTGGGTGGAGGAGCTGGGTCTTAGCATTGAGACAGAGATCTCTGGGAGAGTTCTCGCTGATTAATATTATTTGGGGCTGGGAGGTCTCTGGTGTTCCAATGTCTTGAACTCAGCTCTCCCACCTCAGAGGCTCATGCCTGACACCAGGCCAGAGCACCAAGACTGTCA
Source organism: Globicephala melas (assembly GCF_963455315.2). Lineage (NCBI taxonomy): Eukaryota > Metazoa > Chordata > Mammalia > Artiodactyla > Delphinidae > Globicephala > Globicephala melas. The sequence continues at coordinate 120,668,437 of NC_083317.1, forward strand.
GCCACATGGCTCAGAAGAAAAGGGAGAAAAAAAGAAATAAAAATAAAAATAAATGAAATAAAATTATTAAAATAAAAAAAAGAATAGAGCAACGAAACCAATAAACAAATTCACCAATGATAACATGTGCTAAAAGCTATACTAATATAAACATAAAAATCAGAAACAAGTCAGTCACAGACAGCAAACCCCAATTCTACAGTTGCTCCGAAAGCCCACCACCTCAATTTTGGGTTGATTCATTGTCTATTCAGGCATTCCACAGATGCATGGTACCTCAAGTTGATTGTGGGGATTTAATCCACTGCTCCTGAGGCTGAAGGGAGAAATTTCCCTTTCTCTTCTTTGTTTGCACAGCTCCTGGGGTTCAGCTTTGGTTTTGGCCCCGTCTGTGTGTGTAGGTTGCCCTCAGGATTCTGTTCCTGCCCAGCCAGGAAGGGGGTAAAGCACCGGCTGGTTAGGGGGCTCTGCCTCACTCATGCTGGGGGGGAGGGAGGGGTACAGTAGTTGTAACTGGAATGTGGGGCAAGCCTGCGGCAGCAGAGGCCAACATGACTTTGCAACAGCCTATGGTGCACTGTGTGTTTTCCCAGGGAAGTTGTCCCTGGATCACGGGACCCTGGCAGTGGCGGGCTGCACAGGCTCCCGGGAGGGGAGGTGTGGATAGTGATCTGTGCTTGCACACAGGCTTCTTGGTGGCGGCAGCAGCAGCCTTAACATCTCATGCCCGTCTCTGGTGTTGGCACTGATAGCCGCGGCTCACGCCCATCTCTGGATATCGTTTAGGTGGTGCTCTGAATCCCCTCTCCTCGCGCACCCCTAAACAATTGTCTCTTGCCTCTTAGGCAGGTCCAGACTTTTTCCTGGACTCCCTCCTGGCTAGCTGTGGCACACTGGCCCCCTTCAGCCTGTGTTCACGCAGCCAACCCCAGTCCTCTCCCTGGTGTCTGACCTCCGAAGCCCGAGCCTCAGCTCCCAGCACCCACCCACCCCAGCGGGTGAGCAGACAAACCTCTCAGGCTGGTGAGTGCTAGTCGGTACTGATCCTCTGTGTGGGAATCTCTCTGCTTTGCCCTCTGCATCCCTGTTATTATGCTCTCTTCCATGGCTCCTAAGCTTTCCCCCTGCCCACCCCCAGTCTCTGCCAGTTAAGGGGCTTCCTAGTGTGTGGAAACTTTTCCTCCTTCACAGCTCCCTCCTAGAGGTACAGGTCCTGTCTCTATTCTTTTGTCTCTGTTTTTTTCTTTTTTCTTTGCCCTACCCAAGTACATGGGGATTTTCTTTTCTTTTGGGAAGTCTGAGGTCTTCTGCCATCGTTCAGTAGGTGTTCTGTAGGAGTTGTTCCACATGTAGATGTATTTTTGATATATTTGTGGGGAGTAAGGTGATCGCCACATCTTACTCCTCTTCCATCTTGAAGGTTCCCTTCGCATGTTTCTGTTTTAAAACACTTTATTTTATATAGTTTGTTGATTCCTTAAATTGAACTCACAACCTGTAGCACTATAATTCATGCTGGAACAAAGCTTATCTAACACACAAATTTTCTCCAAAAGGGATATCATAGTTTTCTCCCACTTTGAAACACTAGACAGCATTTCAGCACTATGCTTGGGGGCTATTTTAAACATCAAAATCACCAATCAAAAGCACAAAAATGTGACACCTAATATACAGCAAAAGGGGCTTTTTTACAGTATAAGAACCAAAGTAAGAAGTCACTGATTCACCTTGACCAACCTAACTGGGAACTTTTGACTGAGGTCAAAAGTTAAATTTATTCACCATTCTGCATACACATGTCAGGGAATGACCAAAAAAGCACTTCAAGTATTGATTTTAGTTACAAATACAATTTAGCAAATAGGCAAATAAGCATATAAGGAATCTGCTAATAATGAGGATCAATTCTGTGTGTGTGTTTGTATAATCTCTATATAAAGTTGTATTTTTTAGTATTATATTATGAGCATTTTCATTTCAAAAATTACTAAATTCATGCTTTGAAATTACTATATTTGGTATATGATACTAGTATTTTACATGATTAATCAATTAATCAGATATATTTAAGAATCAAGACTTTTGCACTCCTTTGGTATTATAAATACTTTTTTCAATGAACAATTTCTCTATTTTTCCTAATCTATCTTCCACTAGGCGTATGTAAGCTTCATGTAGTCAAGGATACTTTGCTATTTTGCTCACTATTAGAACCTCTTTCCCTGGATGATTACTAAAACATAGTAGATGTTCAATTAATCTTTGAATGAATAAATAAACACACCTAAACTCCTATGGGATGAGGAGATCTGGATTCACTGACTTCTACTCTAAAAAGGAAAAGAGGGCTTCCCTGGTGCCGCAGTGGTTGAGAGTCCGCCTGCCGATGCAGGGGACATGGGTTCATGCCCCGGTCTGGGAAGATCCCACATGCCGCAGAGCGGCTGGGCCCATGAGCCATGGCTACTGAGCCTGCGCAACCGGAGCCTGTTGCTCCGCAACGGGAGAGGCCACAACAGTGAGAGGCCGGCGTACGGCAAAAAAAAAAGGAAAAGAGAAAAATATTCTTCCATACTTCTAAGACATGTGTTAGTCTTAAGAGTAAAACAAGAAGAGATTCTGTAGTGAAAATTAATCTTCAAGTTTCCTGTCTATCTCAGAGTATATCCATCCATATCAGAGCAAAATAACAAAGAGTTTCTACTTTAGATATTTGAAAGGGGATTAAATTTTCTGTTTTCAAAATAATATCTTTTCAGAAATAATTGAAAATAATACATACCACTTTTTAAGTTATGTATAGTTTAAGGTCAATATGGCAACATACTCTATTTACATATCTGAGTAAAAACGACTTGAGAAAGCCATCTGTATAGAAGGAATCTATAACTAATGTGAATAGTTTATGTATTCCGTTATAGAACTACTATATAATCTAGCGCTGTACATAGTAATGATAAATGTAATTACTTGAACTTTAGATAAAAGTAAAGGATCTGACCAAGTGAACCAGAAAGAATCACTAAATGCATTTTTTGAGTAAGATGAATGTCCCTTACGCCCAACCTAGCTTAAGTTCAACAACCCATTAGCACGCGAAGTTCTCACATGGGTAGAATCTGCTTTTTCTGTTTCCTCTCAAAGGCTTAGTTACATGAATGTCAATTTCCTAAGAAAGTAGGTCAGTATGGTTAAGAATATTTGAGTGAAACAGAAAAGTACAGTGGTGCCTATTGATTAAATGGATGGTCTCTGCTTTGCTTTAGGGAAAATACAAATCTTGAATCCTTCTTTAACAATTCACTGAGTTCCAACTCACATATCTCAACCTCTAGAAACACTATTGAAAGTATTAATTATTAGGATTAATAGTCTACATTGAAGTAAGCATAATTCAATTTGCAATTTATACAAATATTTTGAGTCTTTTCCTCCACCTTCCATAAAGATGCCTATAAGAAATATTGTTTAGCCATTCAGTTGGATTTTCTGATATGCATAATAAATATCTTTTAAAATTATGCTTATGGCTTTCTACAAGATTTAGCACAAGAATATGTTTAGTGACCTTGACACAAAATATATTCCATAAATTGGCAGGCATGGAGTGAAGTGAAAAGTGAATGAGAAGTGAAGAAATGAATATAACATGTGAAAAAATCTTCAATACGTTTATGAACAAAAATGATAGAGAAAAAGAAGTAATGGTGGAAAGTTGTTGTTTTTAAATTTTTTTTTAAGCTTTGGGGACATTAGAGTATGTCTGTGTGCTTAGGGGGATGACCTATGCAATAAAGAGAAAAGGATATCTGGGTATTCATCCAAACCAACTTCATAAAAAAGGCAGTTACTGTTAATTCTATTTCATTTAAATAATATAATAAAGTGCTAAGAGGAGTATTAATTTCAGATGATAGTATGCTAAAGATAAAACCAAAGAAAAGGAATATAAATCATTTTTAGTTTGATGAAACATTACCATGTGGCTACACAGGTACTAAATTAAGAAAAGGAATATATGTAAGTAATTTTTATATTAGCATTTAATATTATATTTTCAAAAATAAAGATAAAATAATTGAATAACTGAAATGTTGAATTGTATTTATTTTAATAAACAATTATTATTTATTAAATAAGTGTGATAAATCATTTATCTATTAATTTGTTATATTTTATTTATCCTTTATTCCTCTAGATAAAAAGTAGGGGATTCTCATTTTTAAGTAAAGGGTTCTAACACTATACTGTTGAAGCCTTAATAGGATGACAATTGAGATGAAAAGCAGACTTCTAGGTAGATTGTTGTAGACACAGATAGTAGAAAGCTATTTAAATATAAGCACAGTGGCAATCTTCTGCCACTGGGAGAACAGATCTAATAAGCTAAACTATTATGTCACTTTTGAGAACAATCTTAGCATGGGTGGTGAGTGCATGCATCAGCAAAGGGCATCTTGTAAAGAAAGTTGGTCTTAAACAGTGGTGATTTAGGTGGTTTTAACTGAAATGATGAAACTAAGAAATTTCACATCTTAGATTTGGTCTAGGGATCTGCTGGGCTAAGATTATCCATGAACATTTTCACATTTCTGCACGTAGTCTAGACTTTATGAGCCAAGGGCAAAGGTTAAATGATATCACTATCACTTATCTTCCCCAGACTTATCTTCCCCAGAGCCATTTGCTTGCATTCCAGGATTGTGAAGCTAGAGCTCCTTCTCTCCCTCTCCCTCCCTCCATTTCCCCTCCCACCTCAAACAGAAGGAGCAGCTGTGCCACCCAACTCAATACCATCTTCGATCTCATAATTTCAGCATTGCTCTCCTGTGTTGCACCCGCACTGCAATACAGGGTAACATGAGGCTCTCACATCCAAGAAGATTGGCCTCTGGGAACTGACACCAAGATGCTCTGTAAGTAATAAGTTATCTGTTCTCTGTTCCAGAGACCTGATGCTTCCTGTCAGAATATTAATTGCAATAAATAATTAGCAGTTTCTTGGCAAAGGGCATCACAGAGAAAGGCACAAAATCGCAGCCCTCAATTTTTGCTCAATGAAGATCTTACTTTTAAATGAAATCACCATTACAGAAAGATTCGAGCCAACATCTTGACTCTTTTTATGGCTGATATTTCTCATTTCTTGCAAAATTATATTCAAGATACATCCACTCTTGAGCTGCCTCACCCCCACCTACCTAATACTCATCTAGTTTAAGTGCTATTTGTATCCTGTCATTTCTAGTGGTGGAAACTACGTGAATATACACATGTTGTATGATTTAGATCTGAAAATAGGAAAAAGTAAACGTCTGGCTAGCTTTCCTTGGGGTTTGCTTGGATTCGTGCATATTATGTTTTATTCCCTATTCAGAAGATTCCTTCTCTAAATGTTCCTTTCTACCTCTGTGTTTCTAGAGATGGAAAAACTTATTGACTCCTATATCATTTTTATATCTTCCTCTTGCTAAGTTAATTTATTCCTACTATTCCCAATCCTGTCACATTCTTGACAACAGCATTTGACAAAGCTTTCTTTAAAGTAGTTTAACCTATCAGATGGCGTGAGTATTTTGGGTAGTAAATATCAAGAAAAAAAATACATTATTCAAGATATGATATTATAATTTATGACATTTAAAAATAAATTTAATATTAGGTTCACACTAAATTAACAATAACATATTCTCATAATTATAACAATGAAATTGAAATATTTTAATCATTTCAAATAGGTGAAATTATTTTTACACATTTAATCTTCATTTTAAATATTTAAATTTATGAATACAAATTACCATTTAGTTTTTCAGTTGATAAAATTGATTGCAACACTTTAGAACTTATTAGCACAGACCTCATAAATCACAGGTTTCTTAAATATCGGTGACATGAATAAAATTGACAGATACTCTTCTTAATATTCACAAATGCTGTTATTAACTGTGTCAGCAAAGCTGTTAGCAAGCCAAATAGGGCCTAATTGTTTCTGGATATGACATTTGTCTTAATATTACTATAGCACTTTCATGAGTTGTATTACAAATCTCTGCCCCAAATGAGTAGACATTTTTTATTATGCTGTTTGGATTTGGCCTGATCACCTGCATTCTTCACACACATCCACACTTGGGACAGATGCCTGAAACTTCATTCTGAGTATAAATAGTGACTTTGAAAGTCTAACCTCTGGACCCAACACTACATACACATATAATAGAAATAAATTATTTAATCTTATTTATGAAACACAAAGCAAAGGCAACGAAGGAAAATAAAAGTAAGATAGATTGTAACCATAGAGGGGCACGTTCTAGAATTTGGGTTCCCATAGATGTAAACATTCATCCCACCCACAGAGAAGATAATTTCTTTCTACCCCAAAATATCACACCTTACTGCACTTTGGTATCCATATACCACAATATCCATGGTATTATATTTAATGGGAAAAGGGAAGATAGGAAAAATAGCAGCAACCCCACTATAGAGTTTGAGAAGCAGCTGCCTACCTTGTTCCATTTTTGAGACTCAGGCTCTGGTTATTCTGATGTAACTTCTACCATTCATGAGCTCTGGTGTTTAGTGGGAAAAACAAAAAAACAACAATTATAATCCAAACCTCTTTCAAAACTTTAATTATTAAAATAAAAAACTTTTTCACTTAAAAAACTATTTTAACAATATTTACACATATTAATTCATTTTATTGTTTTCCTGAAAGTTTGTAGGGCAGATTATTTGTATTATATGAGTGAAGGTCAGTGAGAATATTGCAGAATCATTAATGACAGGGCTGGAGACATCAATATATCTGATCTAGTGGCCTTTAAGTTACTCATGCAGGATGAACACTTAGACACACAGTCTGTGAACACCTACAACCCTACACTCAAGCCCTGGGACCTGCAAAGACACTAGACAGCACTCCTTTTCCTGAGTCTCCTCTGGTTAGGATCTCAGCATTGAAAACTTAGGAAGGAGCAGCTTCATAAATATTACACCTTATTTGACAATTAACAAGCCCTGGTAGTGAGGGAGATTGAAGGAAGAGGAACAAATGTTGAAGGACATCAATTCCTCTTGCATGAGGACATTGAGTTACCCTGATATTTGTCTATGGTCTCCAGTACCCTAAGATAGCTAGGGCTGTTGCCATGACATTTCAACCTGAAAAAGCAACTGATGATGGTCTCAAGGCAATGAGGAGTAAAAGCAAATGTCACTTTAAAAAAGGGCTGGGGCTTCCCTGGTGGCGCAGTGGTTGAGAGTCCGCCTGCCGATGCAGGGGACACGGGTTCGTGCCCTGGTCCGGGAAGATCCCACATGCCGCGGAGCGGCTGGGCCCGTGAGCCATGGCCGCTAAGCCTGCGCGTCCAGAGCCTGTGCTCCGCAGCGGGAGAGGCCACAACAGTGAGAGGCCTGCGTACCGCAAAAAAAAAAAAAAAAAAAAAAAAAAAAAGGGGCTGTTCTGGTCTATCTAGCTCTTCTTCTCAGGAGTTCAAGGCAGGCTTCAATCAGTTTAGGGTTCTCTAATGTTTATAATTTCATCAGAGAGCTAGAAGCAATTCTAAGAGAAATATCTTAAATATTTGACATCTCCCCTTGGTATATTATTTCTTCAAAGACTTGCCCCAAACCATGCCAGTGGGGAGAGATTTGTGATAATTTCAGAACCTAAAAACAATTCAATCTTCCCAAGAAAAATTCTTTATAACCAAAGATTACTCACAACATTCCAAAGTTGTAAACCTTTTGAAAAGAAACCAAAGACATGGTGCCTTAAACTTTCCATTTCAGGATGGGGAAACTAAGAGTTTAGAAAGGTCACATAAATGGTTTCTTAGTAGAATTAGAACTATGACCTAACTACTGACTCTTAGTCAAGTATTATTTTCCACTAAATCTGCTCTAAAACTTAATTTCCTCATGAAATCCTCTCTGTGACAGGTATTTCTGGGATGAAAAAGCTGTTTATGACAAAAAAAAATGTTCTTGTACAAAGGACATAATCATTTTTCCCTCTTCTCTGTAAGACAGTATAATCTCACACTTCCCTAAAAACATGGTATAATTTGATGGTTATAAATAGATATGCAGAGACCAATACTAAATAATGCCAACCGTCAATAAGGGAATGCTTTACAGGAAAAATTACTTATTCAATTTTTAACGTTTGTATGATTTTCCTTCTTCATTCTGTCAAAAGTACTTGCCATTACAAGAAAAGACAGATAATCAGGTACATTTTTTTAAATTAATTAATTTATTTTTGGCTGTGTTGGGCCTTAGCTGCGGTGCACAGGCTTCTCATTGTGGTGGCTTCTCTTGTTGTAGAGCACAGGCTCCAGGCGCGTGGGCTTCAGAAGTTGTGGCTCGCGGGCTCTAGAGTGCAGGCTCAGTAGCTGTGGCACACAGGTTTGTTACTCTGCGGCATGTGGGATCTTCCCGGACCAGGGCTCCCACCCGTGTGCCCTGCATTGGCAAGCGGACTCCCAACCACTGCACCACCAGGGAAGCCCTATAATCAGATATATTTTGAAGGTTGTCTTCTGAGTCCACACATGATACCAATACTCTTTTCAGGGAGCAGATGGTACAGTCAAGGAGGTAATTTTTTTTAAATGTAATGAATGTAACAAAGGTTACATTCAGTGGTGAGGTCAAGGTTAAAGGAACTAAAGTAAAGATGATGAAGTGCCCAGATCCAGCAAGAGCAGAAAGTCATTACCTGTCCTTTGCCTGACATGACGAAAGGAGGGAGATGATACCAGAACTTGACAAGAAGCAAGAGCTGGGATCAGCAGAAAGGTCTCTCAACAGGATCTGAGGTTACAGGCAGAAGGACAGAGCCACCGCTGAGGCCAAGCAGGAAGTAAAGGGAATACATACTCTGACCACTCTCTCCTTGCAAATACCAATTTCCTGACAGTACCTCCAATTGTCTGACCCCAACCAGAATCTAGAGGGGAAAGGAGGTATAATGAAGCAGTCTGTAAAAACCATCCTTCCTGGGCACAGAGCAGAGTGGAAATGGGAAGAGAAAAGATCTAGATATGCAAACAGAAAATAATTAATAGAGTTGTTATTAACAGTGTTGTGCTTTCAATCAGTGAATACAATTCTAACTACTATCTCCTAACTAATAGAGTGAGACAAACACCATTCAAAAGGTATGATCAAATTACTCAGAGAGCAAAGGAAGAAGTATTAAGCCTGCCAATTTGAGTTGGAGAATGTCATAGACGGTACTATAAAAACTGGATGCTGAAAGGAGAAAAATAACTTGAGCAGAGAGACAATCAGGGCATTATTAATGAGTAGCTTAGTTTGCCTTGAACATATAGGTAGTGGAGTAAGGAGGTGTTTAGGAAGTGGGGAAGTTGCAGGCTATGTGACCAAAAGAGCACATTGAGATTAGATTTCTAAGAGTTTGGGATTAATTCTGTTAATAATGAGGGGAATACATAAGAGTATAGAGAGACCAGACATTGAGATATCATGATAATCTGGGATGTAGTATGCATGACCTCCTCCTGCATGTCTTGAAGAAATATTATGTAGAATTAAATACATTTCATTTTTTGTTGGATTTGTGCAGATGTAGTACAGTCTCTGTCAAATGGTAAGCACTTAAAGTGCTTAAAAACAGGAATAAATTCAGATTTTGTGGGGCATATATATAATTTGGGAAACTATGTTTAAGAAAAAGAGTAAAAATTAAGGGAAGAAAATTAGATGCATGGTTTTAGACAAAGTCATGTAATTAAGTGGCCCTACAGCTTAAGCCTCATTAACTTCACAGTAAATCATCCTCTGCTCTGGACTGGATAAATGGACACTGTCACATGTATAGACAATTACAATAAAAGTAAATTTTTTTTTTAACATCTTTATTGGAGTATAATTGCTTTACAATAGTATGTTAGTTTCAGCTTCACAACAAAATGAATCAGTTACATATATACGTATATTCCCATATCTCTTCCCGCTTGCGTCTCCCTCCCTCCCACCCTCCCTATCCCACCCCTCCAGGCGGTCACAAAGCACCGAGCTGATCTCCCTGTGCTATGCGGCTGCTTCCCACTAGCTATCTACCTTACGTTTGGTAGTGTATATATGTCCATGCCTCTTTATAAAAGTAAATTTTATAATAGAGAAAAGTACTGAGTAAGCAAAAGAAGGCTTTGTTACTTTTTCTCATTGTTACAGTGGGGGATGGAATGAGAAACAGTTGTTGAAAAATTTAAGCCAATAAGCTGTTCAGTAGTTAATTGATTCCAAAAAGATTTATGAGTGCATATAATGTGCCAGGAATTAAGCTAGAAAATGTAGAGGGAAAAGATGCAGTCACTGCCTTCTAGACAGCACATTATAATGGGAGAAACAAGGAATTCTAATTTACAAGCTGTGGCCAATACATGAAAATGGAGCTGGGAGAATACAGAAAAGAATTATCTTCATTAGTCTTGGTTCTCTGTAGTTGGAATTATGATGAGAGATCAAATGGGGCATGTAAGCTAGATCTCCATTATCAAGGAACTGATGTGATCACATTTTCATTTTGGAAAAATCTTTGTTAGCTGCATGATGGAGGATGGATTGGTGATAGTATAAGCAGGGAAGCTACCACAGAAAAAGGGTTGTGCGTGAGATGGGAAAGGAAATCATTTATAATAGACAGAATTAAGACATGGCAATGTGTACTGAAGACAGGAAAATTGTAGTAGAGAGAGTCAACAGAGCTTGATTTTGGACAGTTGGACAATTATATGAATGGAAGCGAGAAAAGGAGGAACACCTTTTTGGATTACCTGGGTATTTTATGCCTTTAACCAATGTACAGAATATAAGATTAGATTATGGAGAAATGTTAATGAGTTCAGGTTGAGATATGTATCTTGCATCTGACCTTCCTGTAAGCAGCTGAATGTACAAATCTGGAGCTCATATATCTGGGTTCAAGATAGAGATTTAGGTAATGGACATACACATGGTAGTTGCAGCTATAAGCATGAGGGAGAGCACAAATAAAGGTTGCATTACTTCCATCTTGAAGTAATTTTTAAAAACCCTGAATAACAGTGGCTGAAATATAATAATATTTATTTTTCACATTAAAGTTCAGAGCCATCTTTTCCAGGTTTTATCTGACAGCACCAATCCACAACATCCCCAGTAATGCATTGTTTCAATTTATCTGGCTCTGTAGCAAAATTACCCCCAAATTAAATGACATAAAACAAACATTATGCTGAGGTTGTATGGGTGAGGAATTTGGATGGACCACAGTGAAGATGATGTGCGTTTGCTCTAGTGTTGAAAGTGTCAGCTGGAAGATTCAAAGACTGGGAGATGGATTCATCTGAAACCTTGTTTAGTCATAAATCTGGTGGTGGTGCCTCTCCCATGGTGTCTTTTTACTTTTCACTTTCTCACGGCATGGGGGCTGAGTCCGAAGGGTAAGTGGGAAAGAGACCAGGTAATGCTGTATTTCCTTTTATGATCTAGCCTCAGAAGTCTTGTAATGTCACTTCTACCACATTCTGTCCTTTGAGGTCATCACAGTCTCCTCCAGTTTCTAGTGGAAAGGAAACCACTTGCCTCTCTATAGGTAGTGGCAACAGTAATAGGTAACAGGTTCTAGAACTCTGTTTGAGATGTGAAATATTGCTGAGCTCATTTCTGGAAGAACAACCTATTACAGCTTGGATCCTTCCAATGTATTTATTTAGTGTGACCCTTATCCTCCTGGTGCAAAGTTTCCTCTCTAATACAGGTATCAGGATACAGGAAGGATGTGTCTAGGGCTCTCCTAAGGAAATTACTAAAAACTGACACAGAAAATACCCATTTATATCCCATTGACTAGAAGGTAGTCACATCTTCACATCTAGCTGTAAGAAAAGTGTGGAAATGTATTGTTCTGGGTGGCCATTTTTCCCAGCTAAAAATTAAAGCACACAGGGAAAGAATCAATTAGCAATCTCATTATGAGATAATAAAATTAGTAACTATATGAAATATGCTTTGTATCTACATAAAGTTTCAAACAAAGTTTCCACATTTCCATAGATAATTACATTGAAGAAAGCTAGCTGCTGCTTTGGAAAGAAATCAGTTCCTTACAGACACATCGCTTCTATTGTAATGTGTAGACTCATGAAAATTATGATATTCATCATTTTAAAACAAATTATTCTTCAAGAGTGTCAATTTTACTGTCTGCTAACTTGACTTCCCCTGCTTCTGAATGCTGACTATTTGGTTTGTTTGACATGGAGTCAAATCAGTTTTAAAGTAAGGACTGTTGACAGCTGCATAGGTCAATTTTGAAAGATCAATTTAAAATGAATTTATTGAAGAAAGAAGTTTACTTTAAATATTTTTTGCTCAGGATTAGCAATGCCATCATTAATTCTGATCAGGGCTAAAAGCACTATTGTCTATTCCCAAATAAAACATTTAAAGTGCAGTTTTCTGAACAATGGAAAAAAGTGTAATAATGGAATAATAAAAGACTCCCACTACCACAGCACTGAAAATGACAGACAAAATAATAGTGAGAGACATTGCTGGCTCTGTTTTCACCTATATACTATCATTCAACAGGATCCCTCAGAACCCTATTACCTTAACCCATTAATATGCAATTCTACAGAATGGAGATATAAAGTTATACATTTTTGATATGGCATGATTTCTCAGACTCTTTAATATTCCAATGAATATAGTAAATCTCTAAGAAGAGGTGCATTTTGCAATGTTTTCTAAACCTATTTGTTCACAGATTTTCCTTCTCACAAAGCATCTTCAAAGAAGTAAAATGTCTCTAGTATTCCCTCTGCCTTGGGAGAGAAACCGTTTTCCTTATCCTTGTCTCTTCCTGTTTTGGTTATAAATATAATCCAAATCACATACAGTTTTGCTCATACTCATATCAGAATTCACTCAAACATGTATGAATGTATTAAATAGCAGGTGCAGCTAGGTGTGGGGAATGCACAAATTTAACTGATATGGGTATTTTCAGCCTATGTCAAGGAACTCAAGAAGTAGTCTTTTCTCTACCCAATTCCACTGTCTTGTTTTGGGCAAGGTGCCATTCCTCTGTGACTTCACATCTCCCTGAACTGTCCTCCTTTCGTCATTATATACAATTCTCTGTGGCCATGGGTCTCCCCTATTACTTCTTGAGTAGGCTGCCTGGAGCAGATTATGTTTGATTTGAGTTTTAGAAGATCAGCAAGAACTTAGTGACTGAGAAGGGGAGCTGAATATTTTGGATAGAATCAGGAGCAAGAATCTTGGAGCTGTAAAACTTCACATGGAGCACAGGATGAGAGGGGATAGAAACCAAGGCTGGAGGCTGGTTACAGAGGAGCTTGTACATAATTTAAAGGAGCCAGGACTTTATCCTGTTGTGTATCACTGAAGGAACTCAACAGTGATGAGCTCTAGCAGTGGAATTCGATTTTCACTTTTAAAGATCATTCAGGTCATAATATAGAACATAAATATAATTCTGTATAGTTTATGGCTAGTTAACCAGCAAAAGAATTTGCTAAAGGATATCAGCTCATAGAAGCATTGAGATGTCTAGAAAAACAGGCTTGAGATTAAATTTATTGGAGAAATACCCAGAACCTCACCACAAGCTAGGTTAGTGACAGTGCTTTCCCTGATGACAGTAATCAACCCAGACTCTGCAAAAGAACAGCCTGACATTGAAACCTGGGCCACCACTTCTGCCACCACCTCTTACAGCATAAAAGATACCTCACCACTCACTTCAGTACCAGATTCTTGTCCATATGTGTCCGAGTAGAACCCAGATCACGCGGCCACATACTAACTGCATGGGAGACTAGGAAATAGTAGCTTTGGGATTCTACCATTTGAAGGAGGAGCTTATAATGTGAGCTCATATCAAAATGAAAAAGTTGAAAATTGTTCAAAATATGAAGGCAGGCAAGAATAAAAAATGGGAGACAGCATAAGAGGAAAAGCAATTGTCCAGGCAAGAAAAGTTAGCACAGCAGGAGTCAGCATGATTCAGATGGTGAGGAAGGGGAAAAGTGAAGAAGCAGTTAGGATATAAAATAGCCCATAAGTTATAATTGATACATGCTGGAATATGAGTCTAACTTTTGACTTTAAAATGCCAATTGATAGTAGGCCTTTTAACAAAATAAGGGATACAGAGGAATGCAGTCTGTTTGAGGGATATTGAGGAGTAGAGATGATAAATACAATGGCTATTTTTAGAATATAATGAGTTATTTTGAACATAAAGAGTTTGGGTTAGCCATGAGCATCCACTAAAAAACATCCAGAAAACAACTGATTTATAAGTTTGATACTATAGAGCATTCAGGGATAAGAGAATAGATTAAAAAGCATAAACATGGGTGGGAGTTAAAACCCTAAAAATGAAAATGAAAGCTCAGTGAATGTGAACCAGCTTATAATAAAACTATTGGAAAAACGAAGATTGCAGTTCCTGAAATTTTTTTTGGATATTTACATGGTTTGCATCACCACCCGTTGAGATGGGCATGTGGGTTTAGAGGCTCCAGAGTAGTGTATTAGTTACCTATTGCTGCTGTAACAAATTACCACATTAAGTGGTAGAAAATACCACATTTATTTCCTTTCAGTTCTGGAAGTAAGAAGTCCAAATAGGCCTCTCTAGACTAAAAGCATGGCATTGGCAGTGCTGTGTTCCTTCTGGAAGCTTTAGTGCAGAATTGGTTGCTTGATTTTTCCAGCTTTGAGAGCCTGCTGTATTTCCTGATAGTACCCCTTCCTCCATTTTCAAAACTAGCAGAGTAGCATGGGCAAATCTCTCAACTCTAACTCTTCTGCCTCCCTCTTCCACTTATAAAAACCAATATAGTTACAGTTGACCCTTGAACAACTCAGGGTTAATCCCCTCTTAATTTACAGTAGGTCCTCCATACCCTCCGTTCCTCCACATCTGTGTATTAAACCAAACAGGGACCATGTAGTACTGTAGTATTTACTACTGAAAATTAACCCAGTATAAGTGGACCCATGTGGTTTAAATCCACATTGTTCAGGGGTCCACTGTACATTCTGCCCACCTGGATAATGCAAGACAATCTCCTTATTTTAAAGTCAGCTGATTAGTATTTTTAATTCCATCTGCAATGTTAATTCCCCCTTGCCTTATTCACATAACATGTTCACAGTTTCCAGAATTTAGGACATGGACATCTTTACCGGCATGAGAGCAGTATTCTGCCTAACACAGGTGGCAACAGGTTTTAATCTTTGGGTAATATCCTTTTTGTTTTATTCTCCTAGGCCTTTCATATCTTCTGTAACCACATGCTAGTTCTGAATCTATTTGAATTTTCTAGAGGGGTTTCTGTATTCCTGACTGACACTGACTGAAACGAAGGATTGAGATCTGGGTTTATTTGACCAACATAAGAATTTTCCTGGTAGAGAAAACAGTTGGGACAAAGTCCCTGAGGCTTGACAAGATGTGGTGTGTTCAAAGACACATCTGAAGGCCAGTGTGGCAGTCGCATGGAGAGGGGGGAGCAGTCAGAGGAGGAGGGGGTGCAGATGAAAGCCCAGGTGAAGGCCCTAGATCTATTCTGAAGGAGACAGGAAACCATTGGAGGGTTTTGAGCACAAGTGACTTCATTTGACTTAGAATTTGAAAAGGATCACTCAGATTATATGGAGAGTAAACTGCAGTGTGTGTTTTAAACTTCAAGTTTCCTCCATGCACATGTTAATAACACAGTTACAGCATTGTACAATATGGAACTGCACTCACTCTGACCTCAACAGCTTTCTCAATCCTTGTTAGCAGTAAAATATTTTATATGATTTGATTTTTTAAGTGTTCTTCTGGTCACTGAACTTCATTCAAATTGAAGGCACAATATGTCTCATGCCTATCCTGTTCCTTTTCCTTACATGTACAGCTGAATTATGTGCTAAAAAAACACCCTCAAGTTATCATTTCTGCCTTAAAGCTATTTCACTCTCTAAAGATTTAAGCAGAAAGAGAAAAACAAAGCACAAAAGAAACATAAGTAAAGCGCTCAAGAGAGGGAGTGATTAGCATCTAAGTTTCTTAAGCATTCAAATTACTTTCTTAGGCATTTATAATACAGAATTAGAGTGATCAATTCAGCTTACACATAGAAAAGTTTCCTGTATTTTTAAAAAGTATTTTTGCTAGCATATCTTATCTGGGAGAAAGTTTTCGTCGCCAACATTTTAGAATGGTGGACTTTTTTTTTTCTTCCAGAAACATTGCTTATGCAGTAGTACAATTCCATTAAGTTTCTGGAAAGAAAAGTTTTAAAATTCAGATTTATTTTAGAATAGAGAAAAAAAAGTGAATACTTATCTGAAAATAAATTTCTTAGACACTTAGATTTTATCTCTTTTCATCATCTTAGTTATTCTATTTTGTCTAAAGCAGTGTAAAGGAATTCAATTAAATAACATTCTAAAATTTTTGTCTTCCCTATAAGGCAGTTGCAAAAATCCATTAATTTCCACACGGTATTTGAAAGTGAAAATTAAAGTTAAATAGGAATGATGAGTTATTTTCAATATGATGATACTAATAAAACCATTAATAGATATCAAAGTATTTGAAAGGTTATAAGTGCACTGCAAATGCTATATATTGTTGGTAATAATTTTATAACAGTACTTAACATATATTTGCCACTTATATTGAGAATGAGTTCCAAATGAATTTCCCCAAAAGAACATAAAGTCTGGAAAAAGTAAATACAGTAGATTCCCTCTTTTTCAGAGGGGTGAACTGTTAGAAATACTTCTCTCAAAGGAAAAAGAAAAACGCCTTTAGAAATCAGCCTGCTGATATGCTATTTCCTGCCAATTCATGTCCTTATCTTACAAATTCAATGTCAATTCAACTATTGGATTTGAACTACAATAATGATTTGAACTGCATTAGCATACTTATCAAATGTAGGTTTTTATGAGATACTACTTAAAAACTAAGCAATCTATATCAATCTTCTGCATTACCTAAAAATATATTATGAAGGATAATATGAAGTATATTTAAAATTCTTCATCAAAAACTATACTTCATGATGTGGCTTATATTCCTCATCTGTAAAGTGGGGATAATAATGAAACTGTACAGCTCAGACTGGGACTTGAACCCACTGTCTTTTAATTGAGATCACACACCTGGTCTCAAGACTTAATGAAGCTCAGGTTCTTTATGTCTCATCGCAGAAAGAATTCAGTGACAGACAAAGTGATAGATAAGAAGTGGGTTTATTTAGAGAGATTCACATTCCAAAGACAGAATGCGGTCTGTCTCAAAAGGTGAGAGTGGCCCCAGAGCATGGGGTCATCTTGGAATGTGAGAGCGGCTAAGGGAGACATGTACTCCACAGAGTGGGGGCCATCTCAGAAGGTGAGAGACTCCAAAATATGGTCTGGTTAGTTTTTATGGACTGGGTAATTTCATAGGCTAATGAGTGGGAGGATTATTCCAACTATTTCAGGGGAAGGGGTGGAGATTTCCAGGAATTGGGTCACCACCCACTTTTAGGCCTTTTATGGTTACCCTTGGAACTGTCATGGCACTAGTGGATGTGTCATGTAGCATGCTAATGCATTACAATGAGCACATAATGAGGCTCAAGGTCTACTGGAAATTGAATCTTCCATCACCTTACCTAGTTGGTTCTGACCAGTTTATGTCATATGCTCAAAGGCTATGCCATCCTTTTAGAGGTTGTGCCATGCCCTCTTCCCTCCTGTTTCATTAATAGTATTCATCCTTTAAATTATCCTTTTGTCATTTATGTCTGTTTACTTTATATTGTTGTCTTTATTTTTCTAATTAATTAATTAATTTATTTTTTTTGGCTGCGTTGGGTCTTCGTTGCTGGGCGTGGGCTTTCTCTAGTTGCGGTGAGTGGGGGCTACTCTTTGTTTTGGTGTGCGGGCTTCTCATCACAGTGGCTTCTCTTGTGGCTGGGCATGGGCTCTAGGCACGCGGGCTCTAGAGCGCAGGTTCCTTACTTGTGGTACATGGGCTTAGTTGCTCCGTGGCATGTGGGATCCTCCTGGACCAGGGCACGAACGTGTGTCCCCTGCATTGGCAGGTGGATCTTAACCACTGCACCACCAGGAAAGCCCTATATTGTTGTCTTTAAATTAATTAAATGAGAATGTTCTTTCATTGCCCCAGGATTAATTTACTGTCTCAGGAGTGTCACAGAGTTTAACAGTGTTTTTATGATGTAAATTTTTAAGATGAAAAATATAGCCTCAATTTGATAATTAATTGTATTTTTGAACATCTTACTCAATCCATTAATCTTCATACTTCTCCCCACCCTTCCATATTAAGTAATAAAGTAACTTGACATTTCTGTGATTTGATTATTTTAGATTAACTAGTTTCTAGAATATTTACAACTTACTTTAAAATATGTCATTTTTTCAGTGTGGTATTATGCAGGTGTTATCTTGGTTAAAATATAATCCTGTACAGCTAGCATGCCAATTCAGAATACATAGTCTATATATAGCTATTTAGTATTATTTCATAAAAGCTGCATATCAGAGATGGCTCTTATAAAGGTTTTTAATTTGAATCTGATCAACAACCTACATTTATAAAAATAACATTGCAAATGTCAGAAATGGAGTTTTATTGGTGAAAATAATGTTCCATAGACCAGCATGATAAATATTTTGAATAAGTTCTCTTTGATAAATTTGAATGTATTCCAGTTGTGTGAAACGGCTAAGATATTTGGAAACACTTCCCACACATGAATAGGCAGTGTATAGAAATTAAGTGAGGCAGGAGAGGCACATGGGGATGGCACTAGAGGCTTGATTCTTAAAATGTACTGTGTCCAACCACTGGTTTAGGTGGATCTGTGATACGAACCCCAGTAGTTATAAAATCCTGCCTGGGTCTGGAAAGCTGAGGGTCTGACTTAACCTGAATCCTTTAAGATTTGGTCAGAACACCTACAAAGACATAACTGTTCATTCAAGCTGACAGAATGAACAGTTTGGACTGTTTTGTGCTTGCTTGCTAATGAACACATGATTAATAAATGTCAGCAAGGGTGGCAGAGAATTTGGGACTTGCTTTTATTATAATCTGTTGAGCAATTTGTGGGAGAGTAGTTCATTTCCACCCACTGCAAATATTTTTGAAGGCTACAATGCATTACTCAGCCAGCCTGGAAACACAAGTATATCCTACAAATTCAACTATTTCTCCTTCAAATGAAGCAAAATGAAAACCAATATGAAAGGATGTATAGCAAAGATAAAGATTGACTGGGTTAGAGAATATGACTTTGATAGTGTCAGAGGGTATGATTTTAAAAGGAACTTCCATACAAATTTATCTGAGTATGAGAATATCAAGTTCCTCCTGAGCACCCATTTCCAAGGGAGTTTTGAATTTCAAACCCCGTCACCACCTCACTTCTCTTATCAAGTAATTCAAGGTTGCCTCAACTTCTGGTTTCCTGGAGATCATAATCCAAGGACAAGCCTTATGTGAGCTACACAACATCTTTGTCCCATTAGGAGATCAAATCCATAGTGTCAGAACCATATGCACTGGGGGCTTACCGTTTGGTCTACGGCAGTTTTTACTGGCTCTTTCTATACAAGGCAAGCAAATCTGTTTCATTCTAGAAGCCTCAGAGAGTCTGGAGATTTGCCTGACTCTCATACTGAAGCACAGGAACAACAACCCCAGCCCCCTGCTTTATATGGTCCATGAGGTTCTGTTCCCTGTCTTATGGGGTGTGTAAGTACCCTCTACTCACCTCCCCCAAGATTTAAACTTTCAACCACCTCTGCTTTTGGGGGGAAGTTTCAGCACCTATTGGGCTTTTATTCATTCTCTTTTCCCTCACACAGACCCTAAGAAGCCTGCGTACACACACAGGTCACTCTCCACACCTCCCTTCCAGGGAGCTTGGGCACCCCGCC
Organism: Globicephala melas; assembly: GCF_963455315.2. Lineage (NCBI taxonomy): Eukaryota > Metazoa > Chordata > Mammalia > Artiodactyla > Delphinidae > Globicephala > Globicephala melas. The sequence continues at coordinate 120,688,456 of NC_083317.1, forward strand.
ACTGCCAGGGTCCCGTGATCCAGGGACAACTTCCCCAGGAAAACACATGGCGTGGCCCAGGCTGGTGCAACATCACACCGGCCTCTGCCATCACAGGCTCACCCCGCATCCGTACCCCTCCCTCCCCCAGGCCTGAGTGAGCCAGAGCCCCCGAAGCTGCTACTCCTTTAACCCCATCCTGTCTGAGTGAAGAACAGACACCCTCAGTTGACCTAAACGCACAGGCGGGGCCAAATCCAAAGCTGAAACCTAGGAGCTGTGCGAACAAAGAACAGAAAGGGAAATTTCTCCCAGCAGCCTCAGGAGCAGCGGATTAAATCTCCACAGTCAACTTGATATACCCTGCATCTGTGGAATACCTGAATAGACAACGAATCATCCCAACTGAGGAGGTGGACTTTGGGAGCAACGATATATATATTTTTATCCCTTTTCATCTTTTTGTGAGTGTGTGTGTGTGTATGCTTCTGTGTGTGATTTTGTCTGTATAGATTTGTTTTTACCATTTGTCCTAGGGTTCTTTCTGCCTGTTTTTTTGTTTGTTTCTATTTTTTAGTATAGTTTCCAGCGCTTGTTATCATTGGTGGATTTGTTTTTTGGTTTGGTTGTTGTCACCTTTCTTTCTTTATTTTTTTTACTTACCTAAAATATCTCTTTTTAATAATTAATTTTTGTTTTTTATTTTAATAACGTTTTTATTTTATCTTATCTTATTTTATTTTATCTTTTTCTAACTATTTTTCTCCCTTTTATTCTGAGCCGTGGGGGTGAAAGGCTCTTAGTGCTCCAGCCAGGAGTCAGGGCTGTGCCTCTGAGGTGGAAGAGCCAAGTTCAGGATATTGATCCACCAGAGACCTCCAAGCTCCACGTAATATGAAACACTGAAAATCTCCCAGAGATCTCCATCTCAATGCCAAGACCCAGCTCCACTAAACGACCAGCAAGCTACAGTGCTGGACACCCTATGCCAAATAACTAGCAAGACAGGAACACAACTCCACCCATTAGCAGAGAGGCTGCCTAAAATCATAATAAGGTCACAGACACCCCAAAACACACCACCAGACGTGGACCTGCCCAAAAGAAAGACAAGATCCAGCCTCACCCACCAGAGCACAGGCACTAGGTCCCTCTACCAGGAAGCCTACATAACCCATTGAAGCAATGTAAGCCACTGGGGGCAGACACCAAAAACAACGGGAACTATGAACTTGCAGCCTGCGAAAAGGAGACCCCAAACACAGTAAGTTAAGAAAAATGAGAAGATGAAGAAACACACAGCAGATGAAGAAGCAACGAAAAACCCACCAGACCTAACAAATGAAGAGAAAATAGGCAGTCTACCTAAAAACGAATTGAGAATACTGATAGTAAAGATGATCCAAAATCCTGGAAATAGAATGCAGAAAATACAAGAAACGTTTAACAAGGACATAGAAGAACTAAAGAGCAAACAAACAATCATGAACAACACAATAAATAAAGTTTAAAAGTCTCTAGAAGGAATCAATAGCAGAATAACTGAGGCAGAAGAACAGATAAGTGACCTGGAAAATAAAATAGTGGAAATAACTACCGCAGAGCAGAATAAAGACAAAAGAATGAAAAGAATTGAGGACAGTCTCAGAGACCTCTGGGACAATATTAAACGCACCAACATTCGAATTATAGGGGTCTCAGGAGAAGAAGAGAAAAAGAAAGGGACTGAGAAAATATTTGAAGAGATTATAGTTGAAAACTTCCCTAATATGGGTAAGGAAATAGTTAATCAAGTCCAGAAAGCACAGAGAGTCCCATACAGGATAAATCCAAAGAGAAACACGCCATGACACATATTAATCAAACTACCAAAAATTAAATACAAAGAAAAAATATTAAAAGCAGCAGGGGAAAAACAACAAATAACATACAAGGGAATCCCCATAAGTTTAACAGCTGATCTTTCAGCAGAAACTCTGCAAGCCAGAAGGGACTGGCAAAACATATTGAAAGTGATGAAAGGGAAAAATCTACAAACAAGATTTCTCTATCCAGCAAGGATATCATTCAGATTTGACAGAGAAATTAAAACCTTTACAGACAAGCAAAAGCCAAGAGAATTCAGCACCACCAAAACAGTATTACAAAAAATGCTAAAGGAACTTCTCTAGGCAGGAAACACAAGAGAAGGAAAAGACCTACAATAACAAACCTGAAGCAATTAGAAAATGGTAATAGGAACATACATATCGATAATTACCTTAAATGTAAATGGATTAAATGCTCCAAACAAAAGACATAGACTGGTTCAATGGATTCAAAAACAAGACCCATATATATGCTGTCTACAAAAGACCCACTTCAGACTTTGGGACACATAGAGACTGAAAGTGAGGGGATGGAAAAAGATATTCCATGCAAGTGGAAATCAATAGAAAGCTGGAGTAGCAATTCTCATATCAGACAAAATAGAATTAAAAACAAAGAGTATTACAAGAGACAAAGAAGGACCCTACATAATGATCAAGGGATCAATACAAAAAGAAGATATAACAATTGTAAATATTTATACACCTAACATAGGAGCACTTCAATACATAAGGCAAATACTAACAGCCATAAAAGGGGAAATCAACAGTAACACATTCATAGTAGGGGACTTTAACACCCTACTTTCACCAATTGACAGAACATCCAAAATGAAAATAAATAAGGAAACACAAGCTTTAAATAATACATTAAACAAAACGGACTTAATTGACATTTATAGGACATTCCATCCAAAAACAACAGAATACACTGTCTTCTCAAGTGCTCATGGAACACTCTCCAGGATAGATCTTATCTTGGGTCACAAATCAAGCCTTGGTAAATTTAAGAAAATTGAAATCGTATCAAGTATCTTTTCTGACCACAATGCTCTGAGACTAGATATCAATTACATGAAATACTCTGTAAAAAATACAAACACATAGAGGCTAAACAATACCCGACTTAATAACCAAGAGATCATTGAAGACATCAAAGAGGAAGTCAACAAATACCTAGAAACAAATGAAAATGAAAATACGATGACCCAAAACCTATGGGATGCAGCAAAAGCTGTTCTAAGAGGGAAGTTTATAGCTATACAATCCTGCCTTAAGAAACAAGAAACATCTCAAATAAACAAAAGCAACACACCTAAAGCAATTAGAGAAAGAAGAACAAAGAAAAACCAAAGTTAGCAGAAGGAAAGAAATTATAAAAATCAGACAGAAATAAATGAAAAGGAAATGAAGGAAATGATAGCAAAGATCAATAAAACTAAAAGCTGGTTCTTTGAGAAGATAAACAAAATTGATAAACCATTAGCAAGACTCATCAAGAAAAAAAGGGAGAAGACTCAAATCAATAGAATTACAAATGAAAAAGTGGAAGTAACAACTGACTCTGCAGAAATACAAAGGATCATGAGAGATTACTAAAAGCAACTATATGCCAATAAAATGGACAACCTGGAAGAAATGGACAAATTCTTAGAAATGCACAACCTTCTGAGACAGAACCAGGAAGATAGAGAAAATACGAACAGAACAATCACAAGCACTGAAATTGAAACTGTGATTTAAAATTTTCCAACAAACAAAAGCCCAGGACCAGATGGCTTCACAGACGAATTCTATCAAACATTTAAAGAAGAGCTAACACCTATCCTTCTCAAACTCCTCCAAAATATAGCAGAGGGAGGAACACTCCCAAACTCATTCTATGAGGCCACCATCACCTTGATACCAAAACCAGACAAAACTGTCACAAAAAAAGAAAACTACAGGCCAGTATCACTGATAGACATAGTGGCAAAAATCCTCAACAAAATACCAGCAAACAGAATCCAACAGCATATTAAAAAAATCATACACCATGATCAAGTGGGGTTTGTTCCAGGAATGCAAGGATTCTTCAATATATGCAAATCAGTCAATGTGATACACCATATTAAAAAACTGAAGGAGAAAAAACATATGATCATCTCAATAGATGCAGAGAAAGCTTTTGACGAAATTCAACACTAATTTATGATAAAAACCCTCCCGAAAGTAGGCATAGAGGGAACTTTCGTCAACATACTAAAGGCAATATAGGACAAACCCAGAGCCAACATTGTCCTCAATAGTGAAAAACTGAAACCATTTCCACTAAGATAAGGAACAAGACAAGGTTGCCCACTCTCACCACCATTATTCAACATAGTTTTGGAAGTTTTAGCCACAGCAATGAGAGAAGAAAAAGAAATAAAATGAATCCAAATTGGAAAAGAAGAAGTAAAGCTCTCACTGTTTGCAGAGGACATGATATTATACATAGAGAATCCTAAAGATGCTACCAGAAAACAATTAGAGCTAATCAATGAACTTGGTAAAGTAGCAGGATAGAAAATTAATGCACAGAAATCTCTGACATTCCTATACACTAATGATGAAATATCTGAAAGAGAAATTAAGGAAACACCCCCATTTACCATTGCAACAAAAAGAATAAAATACCTAGGAATAAACCTACCTAAGGACAAAAAGACCTGTATGCAGAAAACTATAAGACACAGATGAAAGAAATTAAAGATGATTCAAACAGATGGAGAGAAGCACCATGTTCTTGGATTGGAAGAATCAACATTGTGAAAATGATTCTACTACCCAAAACAATCTACAGATTCAATGCAATCCCTATCAAACTACCACTGGCATTTTACACAGAATTAGAACAAAAAATTTCACAATTTGTATGGAAACACAAAAGACCCCGAATAGCCAAAGTAATATTGAGAAAGAAAAACGGAGCTGGAGGAATCAGTCTCCTGGACTTCAGACTATACTACAAAGCTACAGTAATCAAGACAGTATGGTACTGGTACAAAAGCAGAAAGATAGATCAATGGAACAGGATAGAAAGCCCAGAGATAAACCCACGCACATATGGTCACCTTATCTTTGATAAAGGAGGCAAGAATATACAATGGAGAAAAGACATCCTCTTCAATAAGTGGTGCTGGGGAAACTGGACAGCTACATGTAAAAGAATGAAATTAGAACCCTCCCTAACACCATACACAAAAATAAACAGAAAATGGATTAAGACCTAAATGTAAGGCCAAACACTATCAAACTCTTAGAGGAAAACATAGGCAGAACACTCTATGACATAAATCACAGCAAGATCCTTTTTGACCCACCTCCTAGAGAAATGGAAATTAAAACAAAACTAAACAAATGGGACCTAATGAAATTTAAACCTTTTGCACAGCTAAGGAAAACAAAAACAAGACGAAAAGACAACCATCAGAATGGGAGAAAATGTTTGCAAATGAAGCAACTGACAAAGGATTAATCTCCAAAATTTACAAGCAGCTCATGCAGCTCAATATCAAAAAAACAAACAACCCAATGCAAAAATGGGCAGAAGACCTAAATAGATATTTCTCCAAAGAAGATATACAGATTGCCAACAAACACATGAAAGATGCTCAACATCATTAATCATTAGAGAAATGCAAATCAAAATTACAATGAGATATTTTCTCACACCCATCAGAAAGGCCATCATCAAAATATCTACAAACAACAAATGCTGGAGAGGGTGTGGAGTAAAAGGAACCCTCTTGTACTGTTGGTGGGAATGTAAATTGATACAGCCACTATGGAGAACAGTATGGAGGTTCCTTAAACAACTAAAAGTAGAACTACCACATGACCTAGCATCCCACTACTGGGCATATACCCTGAGAAAACCATAGTTCAAAAAGAGTCATGTACCTCAATGTTCATTGTAGCTCTCTTTACAATAGCCAGGACATGGAAGCAACCTAAGTGTCCAGCAACAGATGAATGGATACAGAAGATGTGGCACATATATACAATGCAATATTACTCAGCCATAAAAGGGAATGAAATTGAGTTATTTGTAGTGAGTTGGATGGACCTAGAGTCTGTCACAGTGGTCATGAAGAACCTAGCGGCAAGATGGGAATAAAGACACAGACCTATTAGAGAATGGACTTGACACAGGGAGGGGGAAGGGCAAGCTGGGACAAAGTGAGAGCATAGTAGTGTATATATGGACTTATATACACTACCAAATGTAAAATAGATAGCTAGTTGGAAGCAGTCACATAGCAGAGGAAGATCATCTCAGTGCTTTGTGACCAGCTAAAAGGGTGGGATAGGGAGGGTGAAATGGAGGGAGATGCAAGAGGGAAGAGATATGGGGTTATTTGTATATGTATAACTGATTCACTTTGTTATTAAAGCAGAAATTAACACACCATTGTAAAGCAATTATACTCCAATAAAAACGGTAAAAAAACCAAAATGAAATAAAAGGTAGTCTAAGTAAAAAAGAAAGAAAGAAAAAGGTCCATCCAGATATGGTCATTATCATTTATGACACAGGTAACAATGCAGGGTAGGGAGGAGGATAATACTTTAAGTTAATCATACTAGGTCAGTTGCACACTTATAAAAATCAATTTCAGGTGGACTGTCAATCAAAATGTAAAAAGTAAAATAATAACCTATAAGACTATGTAGAAAAATGTTTTGCTGTAGTCCTGGTAACAAATATTTCTCAGTAGACAAAAATTATTAGATTCAAAAAAAAATTGGACTACATTAAACTTAAAATTTCTGTTATTCAAAATATCTTTTTAAGAAATTAAACAATTATGCAGTGGGGAATAAAAGAATGTATATATATATGAAATATATTATATATATATATAGTATATATAATTCAGTTTTCTTGAAAAGGAGAAAAATGAGAAACGGGCAAAAGAAGTGAATACCCATATGGCAAATGTATATATATATATGAATAGTGTTTAGCTCTTTTAGTCTTTAGGGCAATACAGATTAAAATCATCTTAAAGTATCTTTGGATACTACTAGAAATCTACAAGAATGGATGAAAAAGAAGGATATGAGGTAAATAGAACTATCATGCACAACTAATGAATGTACATTGGTGAAAAACTCCATTCACAAACATATCATTTCAGAGAAAGCATACCCCAGCCTAATCAACATATATGGAAAAAAAGTAAATAAGGACAATGAACATATCATCTTCCAAGGATTCAGGAAACTAGATAAGTTGGATCAACCTTCCTACCTAGGACCACTAAAAAAGTTGCACAATATATTGTTTTTGTCTGCTTGAAGTTATTGAAGGTATCAAGACAGTGAAGAATTACTTAACTCATATCTAAGAGCACACGGAATACCAGTGAACTGAATCTGGTGTTTAGGATAACTTTTAAACTCTGAAATGTCTATCATTCCACAAAAGGCAACTAGAAGGCTGAGAAGTTAAGCAGACTCAAAGCTCAGCTTATAGCAATTCAAAGACTCAAGCATATAGTATATGTAAAAACAACAATGGTATTCAGGACCACTAAGGAGAGATTGGTAAATCTCTTGATACAGATCAGGATTCTAAAATATGAGTTCAAAATAGACAGACCCTTGCTGTGATTGTACTCAGCTCTGAATTATCAGAATCCCTAAAACGGAGATTGTTAATATTCTTGCCAGAAGCAAACCAAAACTCTCTTTGGAAAAAGATATTGTCTTTCTAGGGCTCAAATTATTTACATAAATATTATATATTTTGTGTGTCCAAAACACAAAAACAATTTATCAGGCATGTGGGCAGTGAGGAAAACATGAACACAAATCAGCATCACCAACAGGTGTAAGAAACAGACACACAGGCTACAGATATAGTAATTATCAGGCATAGGACTTTTTAAAACTATGCTATAATATTTGAGAGAAAAAATCAGGCCTTAGACCTTTATCAGGAAAATTTTTAAGTTATAAAAGGAAAATTTTTAATGGAAATTTAAAATAAATTGCAATAAAGATTCTAGTGATAAAAATAATAACTAAAATTAAATTTCAAATAGATATGTTAAATATGCAAGATCAGATGGTCAACTGCAGCACAGAGATTGAAACTATACAAAAAATCATATGGAAATACTAACAATGAAAAAGAAAGCAGCCACCATGCAGAAAAATTTCAACAGCTGAGGAACAAATCAGTGAACTCAAAGATAGGTGAACTTGAAGATAGAAATTACTCAAATAGAAGCAGAAAGAGGAAAAATAAAGAAAGAAAACAACCAGGAGTTGTGGAAGAATATCGAATGTTCTAACATATGGAAGAAGGAATGTTTGCAGTGATAATGACTGAGAATGTTCAAAAATAATGACAGACACAAAACCACAGATCCAAGTAGCTCTGAGAACACCAAGAAAGACATATAGAAAACACCCCCCTCACACACACACACACAGAGGCATATCATGTATTATATTCAACTACTAAAAACAGAAAAAGAACAGAAAAAAACCCTAAAGGCAGCAAGAGTAAAACCACACATTATATAGAGAGGAGAACGAAATTACAGCAGCCTATCTCATCTGAAACAATGCTTGCTACAAGACAATGGAGCAACATCTTTAAAGTACTGAAAAATCAAAACTGCTGAACCAGAATTCTATACCCTTAAAATATGAAGGAAAAATAAAGGCTTCCTAGGCAAACAAAAACTGGGAGTTTATTGTCAGCATGTCTGTTCACAAGAAATGTTAGAGAAAATTCTTCACTCAGAAGGGGTATGATAAATGCTCTCTATTTATCATATCCCTAAATTTCTAGACTTTCCTGACACAGTCCAGGTTAATCAATGACTTCAAATAATGAATCTTCCTTAACTGAATAAAATAATTTAAAGTTTATCTAATTGGGAATGACTCTTTGCATAGGCACAGAATTTTAACAATGCAGTTAAACAGTAATTTATTTTATGAGACCATTCATTAATCCATTGACAGTATTTTTTTAGCATTTGTTACATAAGGCACAGTACTAGGTTCCATCATACACTCTTTTATTCATTTATTTAATGACTAAGTATTTAGTATCAATAATATTCCAGGCTGTTTACTAGCCAAGATGTGAGATATACATTATTAATATTGCTTTATTCTTGTCTATATGAATCATTAGATTCTTGTTGGGGGGTAGATAGATGATAACTATAAGTATAATTAAGTTAAATAGGAATGGGTCACATCTGAAACAGCATCATAATATTTCAAATTATCCGAGTGTACAGCCATCAAGCCATTTTCACTTAATATATTACATTGTATATATTACATATAAGTAGCCACTAAATTCCATTTTCTAGATTTTATTTTGTTCCAGTTGGTATGTGTGAGTGTGCTTTTATCCTTGTATATATTTGTGTGTCACAATTTAGATACTCTCTCATTTTAAGCTAGCCCTCCCAGGTTTTACCATTCATTCACTTAACAAGTACACTTCAGATTTCTTCAGATTGATCAAATACAGAACAGCACTGGCTCAAGGACAGAGTCCTCAAAATATGGAGGCAGAAACTGTTCTCTAGTCCAGGGGTTGGTAAATCTTTTCTGTCAAAAGGACAGATGCAGAAAATAAATATTTTAGTCTTTGTGGGCCATATACTGTCTCTATTATTCTTCTTTGGATTTTTTTACAACTGCTCAAAATGTAAAAAAGTTTCTTAGCTTGTGGGCAGCACACAAACAGGTAGTAGATAGATTTGGTCTGCAGCCATATTTGGCCAACCCTTGCTCTAGACCCTAAGATTCATAAGTTTCATAAGTGTGAATACCGCAACCTGCTTGAGATGGTTCAACCAAGTGTCTATTCTCCAAACTTTAAAATCATGGAATCCGTATTTATGATCTTAGGCTACCACTATATAGTAAATTTAAAAAGACTTTGTTAGAATACAAATAAATGAAACTCAAACAAATTATTAAGTTTAATAAACTTAATAGGCTTAAAAAACAGGCTTAAAAATCTTGGCTATGATCTATCATAAAGGAATGCATGCTGACTTTTGGCAACTTGGGCTTCCATATCTAAGTTCTTAAAGACCACTTGATCTGATAATTTCAGAATTTTTATAAGATTTGATCACATGCTTCTCTACACTGTATTTTCTAAAATCATCCTTTTCACTTTTCAAAAATGTACTCAGATCTTGAGTTTTGGCACATAATTCCATGATTATATCCAATACCCTCTTTAGTACCTGAGGCAATAATATGTCTGGGCCTGAATCTTCACCATTTTAACGGCATTCAGCTTTCTTACCTTCAGTTTGAATATCTTTGACTTCAATTTCCTCTCAAGTTTTTAAAAATTTTTTACAGATAAATATTTCTTTTAAATTGAATAAACAGAAGGGAAAAAATGGTCTATATTTTTCTCAACTATTGACATGATTCCTTAGCTTAGAATAAACCAAATCTATAAACTCCTTTTTTGGTTGCCTACCATTTTACACAATCTATAGTTTATTCTGAATTTAAAATTTTTCCAGCTGTTCTTACAGAATTGTGCCTTTGGTTTATAGTATCCCCACCAGCTGCTTTATTGGAAGAGACAAGAAACAATCTTAGAATAAAGGGTTTTTGAATAATGACACACACAAGGTCATCCAGACTGCAGCCTAGATGATGTTCTCTTTTCTTTTTTTTCTCTCTGACTAAAATTGAAATGATCTATAAAACCCTATCAAAGTGAAAGTGGGTATTCATAGATGTTTTTGCAAAGCACCTTGATGAAGTGAGTTTGCATAGAAAAAAACCTGTTGTTTTTTTTCTTGACATTCAGCATTTGCATGGATTTTGGGCAGGGCAGTTAAGAAGGGAAATAGTGACAGTAATAGAAATACAGTTGATAAAGTCCATATACTTGATATAGAAAGTCACTACTTTAATAAATGAACAAAGACCTACTGCCTAAGGAGAAATCCAAAGGTCTCTGCAGTAAGTTAATCACTTCCAATATTAAGAAGCAGCCATAGTAAGATGGGATGCGGGCAGTTGGAAAGTAGGTCAGAAAATGTGGATAAAAAGTGTCAATATATTAAAACAATAAAAGGAGGAGACTCAAACAAGGTCAGATAGCTCTGCTCTTGCTAAGGGGCAGGGAGTTTGCTGGTGGGAGCAAGGGTTAATAATTTCACCAACTTTTAAGAAAATAGGGCTATAAATGAACACTAAACACAATTATTGAATGATTGCATGTTAGTTACATGAACTATAAGAAAACAATATACAGTCAATTTGAAGTAGTTTGTTAGCTAAAGGCACTGGGAACACTAATTAGCAAATACCAAATTATAATGGCTCTTAGGGAAAATACAGAGTTAGATTTCTGCCAGCCTATTGTCAACTGACCAATACATAACTTTATTCTATGTGTGTTTCTGTTTAAAGACAACTTATTTAATATAGATTGTTGATTCATTAACCCTGAACTCACTGTCAACAGCACTGTAACTTATCTAAATAAAGCTTATCTAACACATCTGTACTGTCACCATAAGGCACATCACAGCTTCCTTGTACTAAAGAACACTAGACAGCACTTTAGCTCTAGGTTTTAGGGGCCATTTTTAACAGCAGAATCAATAAAAAGCAAAAACGAGAAAAACATGACACTGAATGAACTGCAAAAAGGACACTTCTTTGCAGTGTGAGAGATGAAACAGGAAGACAGTCATTTTATTCAACTTCATCTGAGAATGTTCACCTGGGGAGACTCAATTTTTTCACTGCTCTGTCCATGCACATGTCTACAAATGACCACGTTAAGTGTTATGAATATTGATTTGGGGGTTATAAATAAATTTTAGCTAGTAGGTAAATTCTCAGATACAGAATCTGCAAATAATTAGAATCAAGTGTTCCAGAGTATGGGTTTCATTCTCACTATAAATTTTGTCACCTTTAGAGTGGTATGGTGTTACTAGGAAAAGGAATCTGAATAAGATGGATAGAAGTCCAGGACACACATTCCCATATGGAATGCAAATGGAACACTGGACTTTTTGGCCATGCTGGAACTTACACCATCCTAGCCATTTATCCCACTAGAAAGTGGACTTCTTTAGGGCAGGATCTGGTCTGTCTTGATAACAATTGTGTTGTGAGGCTTACCACAGTATCTTGGCACAATGAAACCTCCCAAAGACAGTTGTTGAAAACATGTATTTATGTAAATATCACCCCCTCAGTACCATTTCTGTTTTTATTGCCCAAATTTTAGTGTTAAGCTCCTTCCATATCACCCGCTCAGTACCATTTGTGTTTTTATTAACCACATTTTAGTGTTAAGTTCTTTCCATCACTCTCCACTATTCTTCTGTTTAAAATCTTTGGCATTAAAACAATCCTGGGCTTCCCTGGTGGCGCAGTGGTTGAGAGTCCACCTGCCGATGCAGGGGACACAGGTTCGTGCCCTGGTCTGGGAAGATCCCACATGCCGCGGAGCGGCTGGACCCGTGAGCCATGGCTGCTGAGCCTGCGCGTCCGGAGCCTGTGCTCCACAACAGGAGAGGCCACAACAGTGAGAGGCCCGCGTACCACCAAAAAAAAAAAAAAAAAAAAAAAAAAAATCCTATCTTGACTTAGCACACTTTTAATTGTGTTTTCCTAAACTGCATTTTGCTCCTCTTCTTTGACTATAATAGCTTCTAACATGTTATGGTCACCATCATCCAAGTTTTCAGTTACTTCCAGTCAGTCTTGTTCCATTGAGTATTAGGTCAAATTTATTAGTTCACGATGGTTCTTCAAGTTGCTAAAGTAAAACCAAGTTACCAAAGCCATTAAATAATCTCTAAAATACCCTGTTTACACACACACACATGGATTTCTTTCATTAAGGATATAGTAATTTGGGGTATTTAAGAGATAGAGTCTCCCCAAACTGCCCTGTGTCTTGGGATCACCTGAAAATGTACTGGAAAAACATCATCTATGTCCTCCACCTAGTTAGGAGGTACTAAACACACACCCACAAAGATGACATTCCTGTTTCTTTGCTCTTTTCTCCCTTTTTAACTCCTCTTCCACATCTTCTGATTTCTTACTTACCATACATGAATGTTTTAATGCACATTGCTGTTAATTCTATAAAAAGGCAAGGGCAGTATATTATATGTTGCATATATTTCCTGCAACTCCTTGTTTCATTCTTTCCATATACAGCCTTAACTATTTCAGGATCTGACTCCCATGATAACCTAGACGTTAGAATCTGTGCCTCAGACTAATGAGTTATAACCTATGCTGAGAACACAGCTAAACTTAGAAAGACAACACAATAAAGTTGCTAATTTCTTATATTTTAAGCCTGACAATTAAGCACATTCAAGTAATCTTTTTTTGTTTAAAGTAACAGAAATATATTCAAAAATTACTTAAGCAAAAAGCATAATTTTATTGTTAGCATAAAGGGATAATTTTTCATTTCAAATGCAGAATGAGCACATGCATTTATTTTCGCTACCTGAGAAAATATAAACCATAACAAAGGAAATTAAGAGAAATAATTCTATAATAAAGAAGACAAGAGGAGAGTTATTAGTGGAACCCATTTGTAAGAACGTTGATCAGGGTGAATATTATATTCCTTGTTAAAAAATGGTGAAAAGCTAATTAATCAATACATGGTTGCCCCCAGTATGTGCAGGGTCCTCAGAAATTATTTTTGGAGGGCTTCTGTTTATATAAACATTATTGGTCACCAAATCAGCATAACAACACCACTATTATGGCCAGATGTCTCTTGATCCTATGAAAAAATACCACGCCAGCCAGTGGTAGTGATCTGCTTATGAGGCCATCCTCCTAGAGCATCCCCCAAGGAGGACCCACAAGAGTGACTTTCAGAACTCCTGGAAGCATCCTGTTGATTCAACATATGGGGTGAAGTATCAGAGAATGACCTGAAAGGGAAAACTGGGTGTTAGGGCTCAAATGGATACTCATCTGGAGAGGACGCCAGTGTGGATGGCACTGTCAGCCCTATCCAGCCCCTGGCAGTAAACAAAGATTCTAAAATGTCAAGAAAGGCAATCTAAAGTAGGGGCACCAAATTACCTACTGGCCAAGGCAATCAAAGGGCAGTACTGGATTCACAAAAGAATCAAATTCATGACCCTATGCTCACTAATTCATACAATGAAAATCTCAGTATAGACAAGGCTGCTATTAGTCCATACGGCACATTTTGACAAGTGGGGAAAAGCATCTTTTCCTTTGTTTTAGTTTCATTTGTCAGAAACTTGTGTAAAAAAATATGGATTTTGTCAGAACATGACACTTTCTACTGTAACAAATACAGAAATGCAGTGCTTTCTCTCATATCATTTAACTTCATTATTCTTGTAGACAAGACTCTTTGAAGGTTTGTCACACTGTGTCACACATGCCTACAGCAGTGCATGGCACATAATTGCTAAGTGTTTTGTTGAATGAAGGCATACTAGAGCTTAACTTGAATCATTTCTGCAACAACAATATAATCAATGTAACTGACATCAGTCAGTTCTTTGCAGGAAAACATGTTTGTTTTGATTCATTTGAGACATGTCAAATGATATGCTAAGCTAGGTGTTTTTTTAAGAAGTTGTGCTTTACATTCTGCCCCAATTTGCTGAACTACACTCCACCCAGCACTTCACTTATTAGAATTACTTATTCTGGTTCCAAAGTGCATGCAATTACTCAAGAATAACAAAAGTATAATTATTTACAACTCAAGAATATTCTGCTTATGTCAGAGGACCCACTACTGAGCTGGATGAGCATTTTTTTTGTGTCTTCAGGAAGTAATGACATAAATATTATGATTAAAGAAAAAACCCAGTTAACTGTGGCCAGTTGACTTTCACATTGAATTAGTTTCGGAAAAATTAGGTCATGGTAGGAGTATCAGTGGACTTACTCCTTGAAAAGTGCATTAATACCATATACACAAAAGAAGTTATTTTTCCTTAAAAATAAGTTTGATCATATCTATTTAATGCCTGAGTTTAACATTCTGTAATGGTTTGTATGCTTGTTCAAAAGGCATTGTCAAATACTATTTAAAATGTAATCTATTTAACTCTGCAGAAAAATGGAAATATGTACCAGCAATATCAAGGATTACTATTTTCATTTTTGTGTATCTTTTACAATTCCTATTGTTTTAGGAATATTACCTAGGAAGGCTTTTCTGATATTTCTCATAAAAGATATTATGCATGAGTTTTTAATGTAAATTGCAAAAAAAAAAATTATGGTTTGTATTTCTAAGCATAATCAGAAATATACATAGTCTATAAACTATTATAATCTATGCTATCCAGGATTTTACCCTTTACAAATGTGACTCACCAAGTGCAATAATAGAGTGGGCAGCAAATGCCTGTAGAAGAACTCCTGTGGGCAGGAACCATGGTAGAAACTATAAGTATCGATAAGATGATGGTGTCTTCCTTCAATCTAATCGCACTTTATATACTCTTTAATCTCAGGTGTGCTACTCACCTCTGACATCTTTACACTCCTTGCTATCCTCCTTTACCCTCTCAGAAGGAAAGTGAATTTTCTAAGTCACCAAAACATCCATGTAAATTATATCTTACTATAACTTTTCCCAAGCTGTATATTTCTTTCATTTAATTTTACCTAGTTTCAGAGAGTTGAGGTAACTTACTTAAGGCCATAAAACATGTGTGCAACCGAACAGCCATGAATCTGAGATGTCCTAGGTCCTGGGACTCTTTCCCTGAACATAACCTTATTTGCTTAACTTCAGGTTCAAAACATTCAGAAAGCTTCTTTCCCCAAAAAGGGAAAAGCACAAATTAATTATAGCAATAATAATAATATGAATGCAGGTTTCATTAGGGTCACAGAGAGAATAAAAATAGATATACACATGCTAATATAATGTGTTCTAATAATGTTATGATAAATGGTTATTATTAGTATGGAGTAAAAATTATAGTGTCCTGTTTATACATCTTAGAGGAATATTACACTGATAGAAATCATATAACTGTTAATTATCTCTAAAAAGCAATCTCTGCACAGCATTAACTATTCAAGTTAGTAATAAAAATGAGTAATTAAAGCTGTTATACTAATGAGCCTTTAAATTCACAAAGAGGTCATTGTTGTAGAATATTCTTTCAAATGTGATCCATGGTGCACAGGGATCAAAATATTATGTGTGTGAAGAGTCTTCCACTGTATAGCTCCATGACATCTGAACAATAGGACAGGTCAGAATCCAAGGCAATCCTGACTAAAAAATTCTTTGTGGTCAGTATCATGCTCAGTGACATAAACAATGAATGGGATAAATTAATTATATAAGACATATAAGGCATGACCTAAGGAAACTCAGAGGGGAAAAGAAGCATGTGCCATTTAGGTCTGGAAAAAATGCATTGTAATAAAATAAAATTTACTCTAAGTCAGAGACGCCATGCAAAATGCAGGTACACTAATATTGCGGGAAAGATATAATTATGCTTATTTCTTTAAAAAATTTTCCTTCTATGAGTCAGAAAGGGTTGTAAATCTCTACCAGTTCCTCAGAATTCTCAGTATTGCATATAATCAATCACTGTACAGAGGGTAGCCTAAACCTCTAAGAGTGAAATATGACTGTGACTGTTAAAAATGAAGATGACAGAAAAGGCCATCACTTGCTATTCTAGAATAAAATGAGCAAATGAAGGTCAAAATTGAAAGTGAGGTGGGGGAGTAATAACTTAATAAATATTAAGTAAACATAGGGAAAATTTCAATCCTCAAATTACAAATTAATGTTTCCAAAGAATAGAAGTTATATGCTGAATGACTGCTAAATTATACAGATTCAGAATTAGAGAGAGCCATGTCTAACAGTTTAGGACCCTTTACACCTCACACAGTGAGTATAGCTGAAGCTAAGCTGTATCATATAATGTAGAGAAAATTATTGGACAGAACATCCCCATTTTGAAGAAATTGTATCAATGAACACATATACAAATTTATTTTCCTTTTTGTTACTCTCTGTTTCAAATTAAATGTTTTTTGCTAAAAGCAGTGCTTGATTTTAAATAAACTTATAATCATGTCAACTTTATGAATCTGAAATGGAACATTTTCAAAAGGACATGCCTCAGACCCTAAATAACTATACACTGTGATGCCTTTTAGCATAAGAAATGTACATACTTCTACACAGAAAGTAAAAATGAAACGGCTGATTTCCACATTCGCTTGAATGTGCGGAGAGGGTAATAAGTTGGGGAAGACCTCAGAGAAGAGGTAATATTTGAACTGACTTTGAAGGACACAGGGTATTTTATATGACCATTCAAGAAGAAGGAACAGCACAAGTAAAAAAAAAAAAAGTATTCACTAGACAGAAACAGCAAAAATCATCTCGCTTTGTGATTAAAATATGGTCAGCCGGTTTTGTTGGTTTTCTAATTCTGTCCTTATATTGTCAATATACTTTCCAGCTGCAACTCAGTCAGTCTTGCCCAGGTCTTAAACCAATGGCCTACCAATATTAGCAACCCCTTTCTGATGTCTACTTGGAGCCTAGAATTTATGTAATTATTTCACTTTTGCTGTATGTTTTGTTTCAAGTGCACAGAGGCAGCCACATGGCCACTGGGCAGTGACTTATTGTTTATTACCTCATTTATCCAATTGTCATAACTAAGTTCTATTTCTCTCTGCTGCATAATTCCAGTCCCACTCTGAGACATGTTTTACTACGCACCCTCATTTTCAAGAGACTGTTACTAATAGTTCACTTTAAAACTGGTCATTTTCTGATAATTGGCTCATCCTCTTTTCTCTGATTTGTAATTACCACATAATTAACATGTTTAATTTAGAAGTGAGGCTGTTCATATAATTAACACTTTCAACATACAAATGAGAAGTAATATTTTAGTCTCATGAACAATTTTTTAGCTTATGTCCTTAGAAGGATTTTACCAATGGCTTCCCCATTAAACTGTAACGTGCTCCATAAATGTAGTTGTCATAGCTCTGCGCTTGTACACATGCCATGCCTTCTGTTTGGCACAGCATTTGTCCTTCAGGATGGCTTCAACACCACCTCTTTTGTGAAGGGTCTCTTGACTGGTCTCTAGTGGCCTCCCATTCTTATTAAGGCATGTATTTCTCATTGATTCATTATAGAATTAAGTAATAGAATTATTCTTCACATGTGTGTCTCCTTCACCATGTTATGAGCTCCTTGA
This sequence comes from Globicephala melas, assembly GCF_963455315.2. Taxonomy (NCBI): domain Eukaryota; kingdom Metazoa; phylum Chordata; class Mammalia; order Artiodactyla; family Delphinidae; genus Globicephala; species Globicephala melas. Next base: position 120,706,592 of record NC_083317.1, read on the forward strand.
GAACAGGAACTCTGTCGTGTTTCCATGATCCCATTCTTAGTACAGTACCTGATACATAATAGGTATTTAATATGTATTCTTCAAATAAATATTGAATGAATTCAAAACATTACTAACCTCAAAAGTGGATATATATTTTAAGATAAATACTGGCTTTGTTAAGAACATGACAGCAAAGTGGGCAGGTTCTTAAATGTGTGGATGGAGAGGAAACATAAGAGATAAAAGAGGTAAGAAAAATCAAGGAAAGACAGTATTTTTACTGTATTATATATATTGAAAAATCCCCCAAGTACTTTGATTTAATCTAAATAATGGGAAATAATTAGTTGAAATACATTTTTTCCCTTTCCTTTTGTATTGTTCTGCTCAGCATCATTCCTTAAATTTTCCCTCCAGAGAACAGAGAGAAGAGCAGCATTCTTTTTAAAACACTTGGAGCTCATATTGTACAAAGCACTAAATACAGAATAGTTATTATAATAAATGCAGTATATCTATATTCCTACTGCACCCAAGTGCATATTTACATTATAATTGAATATGTATTTGTTGTACGCAAATCTGTTTGCTAGGACTACAGTGAGAGTATCTGAGAGAATACTTTTCTAATAGAATATTTTGCATCTCAGTCCTTGTCATAACTAAGCATAATATGAAAATCCATCAGAGCATTCAAAAATATGGTCAAGAAATGTAATCTGTCTTTATTTAGTTTAAGCCACAGCATTGATCAACATCTGGAATTCCTAAATGGAAAATTAAGTACATTCCTAAAACAGACTCCAGCAAGTATTACTTAAAATACTTACTGGATTTCAGTTCAGATACCTGAAGTTATGGTTAAACAATGCATGTGGTTTTGTGTCTTTTTAATATATTTCCTGCATGTTCTTATTCATAAGAACATTCACATTCTGGTTAAAAGTGGCAAAAACCTTTCAATTCGCTATTTCATATGTTTAAAAAATGGATGGAAACTCAATCAATATTTTTATACTGTAAGAGTTAGGTAAGAAAAAGGCATGTCTTTCTTATTCCATAAATATAAAAGGAGTTCAACTGTAATAAATCTGCCCTGAATAATGGTTTGATTATATGTAAAGTATAAACTATTTTGATATGACTTTACATTTATAGTATTATAAATCATGAATTCAAACATAGTATTTAAAAATAATGACTTTGGGTAACTGACAAGATGGGAACACTATGAAGAAACAAAGGGTTTAGTGCAGAGATGAATTGCTCAAGCTGTGTCTTGATGAGTATGAGGTACCAGCAGCTCATTCAAATGAAAATATCTCTCAGTTTGAAGATCAATTAGATGGGAAACACATGGAATGTGATTAAAACTATGACAGTGGAAACATACCAGGGTGATTATCAGAATGTGGAAAAAGAAGATGAGTGGGCCGAGGATGGAATCAGATAAAAGTGATATCTAAAAAATAGTTTCCATACTAATACACATGAGAAATGGCATTTTCACATAAAACTCACATCCAGATTTTACTGAAACTTTCCAAATATGTTTGAAAATATGAAGCACTATCACAATTAATAATGGGTACATAATAGTGTCAATCCCTGTATATTAGGCCATAACTAAATCAGTTTCAGATTATGTGCAATTCCTAGTTATTGAGTAAAGCTCTACTACTAACTAAATTTCTCAAATAGCATATGGGAATGCAAGTGAGTGAGAATGGTACTGCTAAATTCTCTCTAATTTTCTTTTTAAGTTGATAATTTTTTGCCATATGGAGGCCTATAATGACTATAAGACCTCATATCCCACTTCAAATACATGGATAAAATAGAGCTTATGCATATGTGTCTGTCTACACATAATCGGTAGAGACAACATAATCCCTCCATATCAATGACTAACAATACATTTATAGAGGTTTAAAGAGGATATTAAAAAAAAATCCTCAGGTGCCAGAAACAAAGAAATACTTTGGAGCCAAACACAAATAATATAGTAAATCAGAATAACATGAAAGGAGGGCTGGGGTGAGGTGGCAGAAAGGCCACAGAAACAGTGCTAACTTAAACTATTTTAGGCCAAATAAGTTTGAAAATACTTAAGGGAAGTTACTGTAGGAATCAAAATGAGTACAATTCCAAAGCAGCAGAGGGGGAAGAGAACAATACAAGATGGTTAAATGATAAGAAAGGAGAGAAAAGAAAAAAAAAAAGGAGAGAAAAAAGGAAGAACACAATAACATAAATAGAACCAAATGGAAGAGAGAAAAATGGAAAGAAGTGTCATGGTATTGAAAAGCACAAAACAAGATATTATGAATAATTCCAAATCTATCAGAATAGTGATAAATGGACTAAACTACTAGTTATGAGGCAAAGACTTTTAGACTTCAATAAAAAATTAACAAATATACAAATGTGTCACTACATAATTTTTAAAGGATCACTAAAAACATAGCTAACAAGAAAGAATGAAAGTAAAGAAATAATAAAATATATCCCCTAAGGAGCATACAATGAAAGAATGTGATAGAACTATATTAATATAAGGAAAGAGATTTTATGGCCAAATGATTGTTATTATTTAATAAATATAAATATATTAGTCATTAATTAAAGAAACAAGAAATAACAATCCTGAATGTGCATAAGCATAACAAATTATCTTAAAATATGGATAAAATCAAAATAGTTGAATTACTAAGTTCATTTTTTTAAAGCTATTTCTATTTATATATATATATATTTTTTTTTTTTTTTTTTTTTTGGCTGTTTTTGGTCTTAGTTGCAGCATGCAGGAAATTTCGTTGGGTGGCATGGGCTCTTCGTTGCAGCCTGTGGGCTTCTCTCTAGTTGTGGCATGTGGGTTTTCTCTCTCTAGTTGTGGTGTGCAGGCTCCAGAGCACGTGGGCTCTCTAGTTGAGGCACACGGGCTCAGTAGTTGTGACCCGAGGGCTTAGTTGTCCCGCGGTCTGTGGGATCTTAGCTCCCCAACCAGGGATCGAACCCACGTCCCCTGCATTGGAAGGCAGATTCTTTACCACTGGACCACCAGGGACATCCTACTAAGTTAAATTTTAAAAGCCACAATCATAGAAAGAAAGTTGACCACTCAGAAACTGACAGATCAAGTAGGCATTTAAACCATACAGTGGAAAAAGAAAGAAAAAAGACAATGTCTATTCTTTATTAAATAAACACAATGTTCATCTTCAAAAGTTGGTATAATTTCACAAAATAAATAACTAAGAATCAGTATACAATCCATATTATTTGACTCACGTAATAGAATACAAACAAAAACTGAGACTTCTGGCTCTGGTAGTGAGGACTAAGGCAGACATCACAACTGCTATAGACAGATAACTAGAAAAGCCACATAAAATTTAAAATCACATGGTTAAAGTCATGGGACAGCTGCTGAGGTGAACAGGTTTTTTTTTTTTTTTTTTGGTACACGGGCCTCTCACTGTTGTGGCCTCTCCCGTTGCGGAGCACAGGCTCCAGATGCGCAGGCTCAGCGGCCATGGCTCATGGGCCTAGCCGCTCCACGGCATGTGGGATCTTCCCGGACCGGGGCACGAACCTGTGTCCCCTGCATCGGCAGGCGGACTCTCAATCACTGTGCCACCAGGGAAGCCCAGGTGAACAGGATTTAAGGAGGAAAAATTGTAGAGATAGAGAAGCAATAGAATGGCGAGGAGATACTCTGCAGCTTCCACCGAACTCAGAACTTTTGGCTATTTTGACTGCAGGAGAGGAAACCGAAGATCTACACAAAAGGCCCAGACAAAGGCCACTTCTGAGGCAAGGAACCAGCAAGCTTCCAGCAGTCTATGTAGATTGACAGAAAATAATCAGAGGCCTGAGGAGTCAGAAACCAACTCCACCAAGTCATATTTTGAGGGCTTCCCCTGGCGGGAGGGGGGGTGTTAATTCCCTGGTACTTCTGGCTTGCCACAGATGGTACATGGACCCTCCACAAATCTGGTCAATTTTGCCAGTAGGCATGGAGATGCAGATACTGGCAGTTTAGAAATTAGTATGACTAAAAGGTTGGGGGCATAGGGCAGTACAATAACTGGTACTTATATAAGACTTAAATGCTCCAGGCACTATATGTATGTATGTATGTATGTATGTATATCACCTCCTATATTCTTGCCACTGGACTGGGAGCAGGGAATGAACAGGAGAATGAGATATACTGTCAGTCCTCAAGAAGCTGAGTATGGTTGAGTCAGGCTTGTACAGCCTGGTCCACGTTTATTTCTGAATTGAGTACTGTCAAAACAGATATTTCTGGAAGAAATGCTAAGTCCTTAGATCACCCTACAATGGGTAATTTATATAAGAGAAAATCCAAACTGTCAATATCTGTTTGCAAAGATGCTCAACTTTACCAGTAATCAGAGAAATGCAAATTAAAATAGTTCATACCTATCATTCCAGCCATTAAAAAATGACGATAATGATGTCAGTTGTGAATACTAAGTCTGTACTAAACACCAGATGTTTTATGCTTGTTCATGGATTAATTCAGTAGCTCATGAAAAAATTCTACGAGCTAGACATTGTAATCTCCCTCCTATAGATATGAATACCGAGGCCCAGATAAGTCATGAATAAGTGGTGGAGCTGGAATTCAAACCTCTTTGGAATGCAACCTTGAACATGCAATATCTTCGCTATTTTTCCTGACAGCAATAATAGCAACAAGAATAAAATGGTTAATCCTTAATCAGCTATTTTCCAAGCATCCTTCTAACATTTTTACATTTAATAAATCATGTAATCATTACAGTAGCTCTATGAAGTAGGTATTGGGACGAAGGATGTTGCCTGCCATTGCAGTAAACAAAGAGTGTTGCCCACCACCAAGCCATCAGGCACTGCAGCTGCCCACCTAGACAGTGTACGCTGAGGAGGATTCAGAATGGAGAAAAACAGGATACTGACCCTAGATAGTTAAGATACATATGTAAGGAATAATTTCAATGAGCCCAGACTCTTTCATCTTCCCATACACAGAAAAACATTAACCTGAGATGTCTGTTTTTTGTGATTAGCAGTATTCTTTTGACGTTTGACTACATGAGTTCTTTTTGTTTTGTTTTGTTTTCCAGCAAAAACTCCTATATATCCTGGCTCCTCTGTAACCTTTTAGGAACAGTTCCTCAGAGATATTTGAGAGGCTGTCTCCCGAGCTATAGTCCTCAGTAAGGTTCCCAAATAAAACATAACTAGCACCTTTTAGGTTGTTCATTTTTCTTCAGTTGACAGTATTATACTATTCTCATTTTAAGATGAGGAAACTGAGGAACCGAGAAATTAAATTCCTGACCAACGTTTCATTGCTAATAAATGTTAGAGCCAAGATTGAACTCCAAGGCATATGCACTTAACCGCTATCTATATTGCCAATATGTGTCGGTGTAGATGGACAGAAGCAGCTACTATAAATACGATAGGAGGTAGCATACTGCATGTGACCACTATGGAAAACATTTTGGCAATACCTAATAAACTTGAAGGTGTACCTATGAAATGGAGCAGAACTCTATGGTCCTTGCCTGCCATGTCCTCCACCTGCCTTTTGTCCATGGAAAAACTTTAGCCAAAAAAATAAGTTTAATCAGAGAAGTAAGAAAATGCAGAAACAAAGGAAACAGTTAAAGGAGACCAAATAATAATGGTTTAGTCATTAAGTAAAGTCAAGGACCTTTAGTTCTTCCTCAAGGGCTACAGATAATATTCTGAGCCATATCCCATGAGCTGTCTTATAGATGCTGCAACCCCCACCAGGTGGAAGAAATTAACTACACGATGACCAGACTGTAGCCATGACATAAGCTGCCACAATTCCGAGAACTGGCCTCAAGGAAGTGGGAACAAACCAACCCTGGAACTGAAGATTAACTGTGCTTAAAACAATCAAGATGACACTGGTCAGACCACCAATTTCAAAATGACTATCAGAGCTGACTGTGCTTTTTCTACATTTAACCCCCTCCCTCTGCCTGTAAAAGCCCTTGTCCACTGATTGTTAGTGGGGGGGTGGGGAAGGAGGAATCGGCCTTTGGACAGGAGTCCACCTTCCCCCCTGGTTGCTGGCACCTGAAATAAAGCAGACTTTCCTTTCTGGCAACTTGCCTCTTTATTGGCTTTTGAGTGGTGAGCAGCCAGACCCCCACTTTCAGTAACACATACACTATGACACAGAAATTCCGAATCAGTATATATTAATTAGCTTTTACACATTTGCACAAGCAAACATTTTAAAATGAGAAGTAAGGATTGGATTCAGGAAGGGGGGGGTCACAGCATTTGTCACATTATTCTGTATACTTTTCTGTAATTTGAAATATTTTGTATAAAATAATGCTAGCAAATAGGAGTGCCATAATTAAAAGTAGTACTTTATTAGTAATAACACAAATGGGACAAAATAAGACACATAACAGTACCAAATAAGCACTTGCAAACCACTGATTTTAGGTAAGGGTGGAGAGATTGGGAAAGGAAAAAAAATCCAAAAGGGCAAGTGAGAAGTGAAAGGCAGAGATATAAAAGGAGGGGAAAGAAAGACCATGGAAGTTGTGGAGGGGAAAAAACATCATGTAAGGAGAAAATGATCCATAATACCAAATGCGGGAAGGAAGTCCAATAAAATAAATATTTAAAATATCTATTGAATTTATTGTGTAAGAAATTTATTAACTAGTTTCAGTAAAATGCTGGTGGTGGAAACACTATTGCAGTAAGTTAAGAAGTCAAAAGAAAATTAAAAATTTGAGACAGGACATGTAAGGTGTCTGTGGCATAACAAGAAATATATTTCATCTGTCTCTGGTTCAATGAAGTGACTAAAGGTGGAGACCCCTAGATAGTCTCAGGATGGGGTTGGTCACCAGAAACACCAAACATGTGATTAGACGGTAGGAATTCTCAGCCCCACCCCGACCTCAAGGTAAGGAAGGAGACCTGGAGATAGGGTAATAACATCTCTTCAGGGATTTCCCTAGCAGTCCAGTGGTTAAGACTTCGCCTTCCAGTGGTGTGGGTTCGATCCCTGGCTGCGGAGCTAAGATCCCACATGCCTCGTGGCCAAAAAACCAAAACATAAAACAGAAGCAATATTGTAACAAATTCAATAAAGACTTTAAAATGGTCCACATAGAAAAAAATCTTAAAAAAACTCTTCAATTACAACGTTTGGAGAGCTGGATGTGCCACACACCCTGACTCCACAAGGACAGAAGCTCTTGTACTCAAGCACCTTCCAGACCTTGCCCTATGTATTTCTTCACCTGGCTGTTCAGTTGTAGCTTTTATAAAAACCAGTAAACCCAAGTAAAGTGATTTCTGGTGCTCTGTGAGCCATACTAGCAAATTATTGAACCTGAGGATGGAGCCATAGAAATCCCTATTTATAGCCAGTCAGTCAGAAGTGTGAGTGGTTCAAGAGTTGTAACTGGCATTTGAAGTTGGGGCAGTCTTGTGAGACTGAGCTCTGAACCTGTAGGGTCTACACTAACTCCTGGTAGTTAGTGTCCAAATTGAATTGAATAGCTGGACACCCATCTCATGTCAGAGAATTAGTTGGTGTCAGATGATGCATCACAGTATCCCATCCAAGAAGTCTGAGATAAAGTGAAGAGAGGCCAGTTAGTAACTGGAGGATCAAGGGAAGTTGTATTTTTTTTGTTTGTTTTTGTTTTGTTTTTTATAAAAAGGTTTGGAAATACAGTTGATCCTTGAACATGTGGGGCACCAATCCTCCACAAAGTCAAAAATCCATGGGTACCTTTTCAGTCAGCCATTCATATCCATGGCTCCACATTCACAGATTCAACAACAGGATCATGTAGCACTGCACTAGGTATTTAGTAAAGATGATTCATGCATAGGTAGACCTGTGCAGTTCAAACTTCTGTTGTTCAGTGATCAACTGTATTTTACAGGTTAAGGGAGTACTTAGGAGGAAGAAGTTAATTAGGAGACATTGAAGAGTGAAGCTAGATCACCCAGGAGGTGGGAGTGAAGAGGAAGTCATCAAGAGTAGATTGGGTAGATTTAACCGTGTACACTGAATGGGAACAAGGAGGAATGTGATTGTTGATTTTACTTTTGTTATTTTAAGAAGAGACAACAAAGTCATTTGAGTACATCTCTGATGGCTTAAATTCTTTGTGTAAAGAAGAAATTGAAATCTTCCATTAAGAAAAGGAAGTCCAAACCTAGTTAAGGGAAATGAAGTTTATACAGACATTTAGGAAATAAGAGACAGATGATGAGTAAAGAAAATAACTGAGTGAAATCCCTTTTCTTCACGTCTTTCTCTAGCCAACACAACAGAAAATAAAGATGCCTGAAAGAAAAGAAAACTTATTGAAACTTATTTTACAGTTGATTCTCTAAGAACAGAGCTCACATGTTTATAAACACAGAGAGTCTAACGGGAACATGGGTAGTTGATATGGGTATAGTGGGAAAATGTCTTGCTGACGTTAACTAATAGCTTTATTTTGCCCCAACAGAGATTTTAACTCTCTATTTCTACCAAAGCACAGTTTCCACTGAATTGCAGTATTCAGTAATTTGAACCTTTGGGTTTCACTATGTTGAACTGATTTTTATTGCTATTGATTTTTATATATAGAATAATGTATAGATTCAAATTGGCATTACAAAAATGTATCAGAAAATATAGTATATTTTAATCCACAATATAGTTAATAATCATATCTTTAGAGGTAAACATTGTTATGTGTTTGTTAACTAAACAGATGTATCTTTAATATATAAGAATGTATTCATATTGGGAAATAAACTACTTTGAAAATATTTCAATCTGTATGTAACTTATTTTTTTTTTTTTTTACAAAACACAGATTAATTTGAAACTTTAACTCCAGAAAATAAACTCCTGGAGTTACAATTTAAAACCATGTACAAGCATTGTTAGGATAATTATAACCATAACTTGTGACTTAGGCTTAGAATTTAAAAAATCCATATAATGTAATTACTCATAAAAATAAAATATCTGCCATAGTTTTATGTTTATCATACCTCCAGCATAGAATTCAGTTTATTTCGTTCCATATACACAGAGGATAACTATTTCACTCTTTAGTAATTAAATGGCATTAAAAAATGGTTTTGTCTCTTTGCCTGTTTTTTAATGACTCCACTGTTTAAAAATGGTAGTTTGATTTTAATACATATGCATCTTCAATCTGAGGGAGTATGACCTTCAAATAATTGAAAATTGGAATTAAAAACATTTTAATCTTCATTAGCTTTTAATTAGAGCACTCAAAATACTTTTTTTTTTCAAACGTGGATTTCTCATAGCAACAATTATAGTGGCCTTATTACTCAATACTTAATTTTGTACTTAGCTATTAATTTAAATTAGAAAAGAAAGCAGCAGAAAATACATTACTTCTACAAGTGCATATTTGTGAGATGTTGCAAATGAACATCATTAACATCTTTAGTAAATCTTTTAAGTGAATTAAAATGTTTGTTTCATGAAAGAGACCAAAATAGAATTACTCAATTGTAATCTAAAACATTCTGAATTAATCAATTTAGAATTGATATTTAATTATATGAATGCAGAGTTAAGTGATAATTGACATAGTTATTGAGTTTAAATGCCTGAGTAATAAAGCTATAATATGGTGAATGGATGTGAGTCTAATAAATTTTGATCATTCAGGTCAGCACAATTGTGTTTGCCACTGTTTTAGTTATGTATGCACATATATATATGTGTGTACTTATACATGTGTATATATGTATATTTTTTTCAAGTATCCGATCTTCCCTATAGTGACCAGGTTAACCTACCCATGAGAAACTTGGAAAACTTACTTATAAAAACTTAAAATTTACAAAAAACATTGAAGAGTTTAACAAAACAGAATAGTAGTGAATTACATGGATTATGCAAAAACAAAACAAAACAAACAAAAAAGCCCCATGAGTTAAAAGTGAGAATGCTTCCAAAATTTACTTTTAAAGTTAACCTACAGTTTTCCACCTGACTCTCCATTAAAATACAAGTATAAAATAAAATAAATTAAAAATAATAAAACAAAGTTAAGTTAGACCCAGAACTATGTTCCCCTCAGTGCTTTTTGGTTTTTGGTGTTTTCTATCTCCAAGCTGCTTTTGGAACGTCTTCCTTTATGCAAGTCTAAGCCTGGTGAGTGTGGTCTGAAACTTCATCCCACATGTGCTCATAGCACAGCAATAGAGTCTTCATTACATATCAGAATTAGAGAAAATCCAAACTAAAGTAGCATATTACACAGAAGGTACTAGATAAAAATCAAGGAAAATTAACATAATTGCAGACAATTATGTTTGTCTAGGTGACAATGGCAAGGAAGGGTTATACAAGACCCAAGATCCAAGTGATCCCATACCAGCAATGTGTCTATGTGTTTCCCAGAATGGATTCCTTCTCTTTATCTGGGCAGCTCAGGAAAGAAAAGGAACTCATATTTATAGAACATTAGTAGTCAGGCAATCTATCCTTGCTTCACAGTTATTATCAATTCTATTCCTCACAACAACTCTAAGTGGTAGGTATCATTCTCTATAGTAAACGTCACTGAGGTTCAAAGATGGTAAGTGACTTGCTTTAAATGACAGAGCTTGAATTGAAACCAAAGTTTTCTGATTGAAATTGGATTTTTGTTCATTACAATCATGTTTCCCTAATGTACATTTTTATAAAAATCCTCTGGAAGTTTAACAAAAGGCAGATCCTTAAACCCTACCCCAGACTTACTGAATCAGGATCTGCAGGAGAATTCTGAGAAACTCCTACAGGTAAAAAGTTATCAGGAATTTGTGTACATACTATGGATTCTCCTTTCTGTCCCAAATGCTGTAAATTGTGTAAAGAACGTTTAAAATTTTAACTCCATCTATAATTATGCTGGAGAAGGAAAATCAAACAAAAAAGCTATAGTGGATTAAAATTGTGAAAAGTCCTTGAAAGAGAGAATGCAAAATGGATGAGATGGAAGAAGAAGCTTAATACTGGAAATATTCACAAACCTAAAACTACTATAATTCACTCTTGACTAAAGTTTAAATGAACTATAGGTAATAATGATAACTAAGAAAATGTTCATAGAGAAGAATCCTGCCATATCAGATACCATGACAATGTTAAGCTAGTCATCAAAGAAAAGATGGCATTGTAGAGCAGAGTACTGCTCTTACAGGTTACTTGCATTCTAATATCCTTAAGGTCTAGGAAACAAAAAAGCCAAACATACAGGGGAAAGATTTTATTTAAAAATTAAACTTTAAACAGGAGTTTCTGTAATAAAGAAATTAAGCTCTCTGAGATATTCACTGGTGTTTCCTGAACTATTCAATACAAACTTCCTCCTAGAAGAATCATTCCATGTTAAATGCCAAGTGCTGGAATCTTGACTTATGTAGGACAATGTAGAAAAAACCCACATTGTATTTGCTAACTTGTAACTGATGTGTTTCATGGGGATCTATTTTATGTACATTGTATTGATTTTCTCTTATGTAGAAAATGCAGGACCCTTGGGTATGGTTTTCTCCTTGACATCTGGGTAAGAAAAATAAAAACCATGGCTAAAGTAGATTCAAAATCCAACATAACAAAAAGTCTTGTTTACTTGACATCAAGGATCAATACTGCACAAGGGAGTAGTGATTTGAAGTTGACTGTATATAATGATGTCAGAAAATGAGAGGGAGGGAGCCTGTAGGCAAGCAACAAGACTTTGTTGGGGTGCCACAACATGGAAGCTAGATATTTACACTTTATCCCTAGACTGGTCCACTCATGACCTAGATATCTCCCTTCTCTTTGAGGAATACTGTCGTAAATTGGGCAGAGGGAGAAATTGTTCTAAGTAGATGGAAAAGAATGGGAAAAATGGGCAGCCTTTGTCTAAGGGACAAGGCAAATATTCTCTCTTAACAACAGACTCCTTCCTCCAGTCTCCCTGAAAGTATGCCAGTATATATATCATAGTAAAACTTCCTATCCCATCCTACAAGGGAGATTTAATATAGTCTAACAGGAACTGTAAACTAAAAATTCAAGAGCACAGTCAAGAATTAGTTGTGTGTAGAACAATACTGTGATAGAAAAGAAAACAGTAGATATCCTTGGCCAACTTTTGACCCTAGAAAAAATGTAAAACCAAGGGAGCAGTCAGCCCTCAAGAGGATGGATAAGAGAGCAACACAACCCCTGAGAGCATACTGGGGCTATCTGAACTAAGTATAAGGTTTCCAGGTGCCCTGAAGTGTGGTTCTGAGGTAGAACATGGCCCTGGCTGGGCAGGTGGACCTCACTCCTGTGATGAAAACATGGCTTGAAGAAATGTTTAGTGGAGATTTTGAGTGTGAGGTCCAGTATAGGAGTACCCCGTGCTCAGATCTAATGTTATTACTGGTCCAGATCATCACCCAGGAAGGAAGTCATGAGTCCTCAGAATGAGAGGGCCAATTAAAGGTCAAAGAGGATAATAAAAATAAATTTACACCCAGATGGTTTTATAGATAAGTTATTCAAATTTCAATTAAAAAAATAATTCTTTTTGCCAGATTAACATATCCATTAAACAGAGATCCAAATAATAATAATAATGGTAATTCAGCTGTTGTGAATGTGATAATCCTTTGTGCAAAGCTCATATTCATGAATGAGATATTGAAAGGGAGAGAGAGGTAAGGAATTCATAGAGTATTTTCTGGTTGAATCTAAATATTAATCTGCTCTTGTCTACCTTACATTTTACTAAAGACAATCTTATTTACTTCAAGTATTGCAGGAACTCACAGCTATATTCTATGGTACTTAAAACATGTGGGTCCAGGCCTCCTTTCTGAAATTTTCTCATACATCAAGTTACCTATGTGATATTCCTCTAGAATTTTTCCCAGAACTTCTCAAGCAAAATATGTCCACAATCAAACTCTTAATCATTCCCTAAAAATCTACTTCTCCTCAGATCTTCACCTGAAGATATAGCACCACCCATGGCTCAAAAGAAAAAAACTGGAATCACCTTGAGCCCTCCATATCCTCCACCTTGTCCTACACAGCCATCATCCCATCCAATTGCTTCTATTATGAAATGCATTGTAAATTTTATCCACCTCTATGCTCTATGTTCTACTTTGAAGTACTAAAAGAGCCTACTAACTTGCTTGCCAGATTTCACTACTGACACATCTTATTCTATTCTCCATGTAGCAGCCAGGATGATCTTTCTTTTTTTTTTTTTAAATACAACAGAAATCCCATCATATCACTCCCCTGCTTAAAAACCCTCAATAACTTCCCATGGACTTAATATCCCAAATCCTTGGCATGCCCTTGAAAGCTCTGACTTTATCTCCTCCCTTGCTGTTCACAGCAACCAGCCACACTGGTATTTTTCCTGTATTTTGAAAGTGTCAAACTATTTAACATAGGGCCTTTGCATCATAAAGTATAAGCTCTCTTACTCTTTATGTGAATAACTTCTCTTCACCTTTCAGATATTAATACAAATGACAATTCTTCTGTAAAATCATCCCTACCCTCTTGAAAATAAAGATCACCAAATTACTATCACTCTGGTTCTTTTCTTTTATAACACTCACAAATAATTATTTGTGATTGAATTTGAAAGTCCTTCTCTCCCATGAGTTTTTAATCTACACTATTGAACCTTAATTATAGAGACTATACTTGATACTTGGCAAGAATTCAATAAGTATTTCTTATAGTAATGGACAAATGATAGTATATTACCAATTTTTCAAAAGTCCATACATTGAATACTAAGTAAAAAAATAAAAGGTCAGGGACTTCCTTGGTGGTCCAGTGGTTAAGAATCCGCCTTCCAATGCAGGAGGCGCGGGTTCAGTCTCTGGTCAGGGAACTAAGATCCCACATGCTCCGTGGAAACTAAGCCCGTATGCACTCTATAGAGCCCGCACACCATGACTAGAGAGAAGCCTGCCCGCTGCAACGAAAGATCCCGTGTGCCACAACTAAGACCCAACACAGCCAAATAAGTAACTAACTTTAAAAAAAAAAAAAAAAAAACCTCAGCAATGTAATCATATATAATACTTGTTACTGAAAAACAATGCCACGTTTAATTTGTGAAATTATAATTTGTTTTTACGTTAATTTTAAAAGTTAAATAAACTAAGATCTACTAATTTTTGCTTTTGCTATATTTTAAAGTGCTAACTGAATCATTCAACCTGAGAAAGAACTTCATCATAGTCATCACATATAAGTCCCTATAGATAGCATAAAATATTTAGGCATTCAAATTAAATTAGATATTTAAAAACCATCAAAACTTAATTGTCAGTTGACAATGATCAAGTACATTCCTTGAAATATGAAAATGAAGTTTTCAAAGTAATGAAGATTAGCCAGGATCCCTCATGTGAGACATAAATATGAGCTGTTTAAGATGTTTAATCAAAATATTTTTCAAGGATATTTTAAATCAATGCCTATAAAGATAATTCATTTAGTATTTTAGAATATTTTAAATGAAAAGCTGAAAACTACTAGAAATCAGGTAATTTTTAAAAGTCCTTTGAAAGTGTGCATCATTTGTATTTTTTATGACGGGACTAGTTTCTTTTCAGTTTTTCTTTTTCCCGCCTTAAACTATGTTTCAAAAAACCCCAGGGCCTTCCAAGCCCTGATACAATTGCAACAGAAATTCAGTGTAGTTTTTCTTGCATTAAAGATAAATCTAGTTATCAAAGTGGCAGGGTCTGTTTGTTATCAGTTGGTCTCCAGGCAGTCTAGAAGATCAGAGACTGGCACCACAAGAGCTCAGGATTAGAAAGCTTGAATTACCTGCATAAAAAAGGTGAAGCTCTCTGGTCCATGAGTAAAGAATATATATCTCCCACTACAGCTGTGTAAACCTGATACTTGCAAAGTGCAAGAAACTAAGAAACTATGGCATCAAAATACATATATATATACATATATAAATGTGATTATATATGTAAAATATGCGTATGTATACTTGATCCACTAGAGTATATGTCCCTGTATATCAAATGTTTGAAATAAATGAAAAGCTCTGGATTGTGCATTTCCACATGAACAAACAACTAAACAGAAACAAATGGGGGCTTCCCTGGTGGCGCAGTGGTTGAGAGTCCGCCTGCCAATGCAGGGGACACGGGTTTGTGCCCCGGTCCGGGAACATGCAGCAGAGCGGCTTGGCCTGTGAGCCATGGCCGCTGGGCCTGTGCGTCCGGAGCCTGTGCTCCACAGTGGGAGAGGCCACAACAGCGAGAGGCCCACATACTGCAAAAAGAAAAAAAAAAAAAAAGAAACAAATGGATCCAGCACTTTTACGTTTGTCACAGAGACAACAGATACATTTCTAGGAGTGGTATTTTAGTCTCTGTCCCTTAAGTTACAAAGCTCAGTTAATTTTTTTTTTAACATCTTTATTGGAGTATAATTGCTTTACAATGGTGTGTTAGTTTCTGCTTTAAAACAAAGTGAATCAGTTATACATATACATATGTTCCCATATCTCTTCCCTCTTGCATCTCCCTCCCTCCCATCCTCCCTATCCCACCCATCAAGTTGGTCACAAACCACCTAGCTGATCTCCCTGTGCTATGCGGCTGCTTCCCACTAGCTATCTATTTTACATTTGATATTGTATATATGTCCATGCCACTCTCTCACTTTTTCATAGCTTACCCATCCCCCTTCCCATATCCTCAAGTCCATGCTCTAGTAGGTCTGTGTCTTTATTCCTGTCTTACGCCTAGGTTCTTCATGACTTTTTTTTCTTTTTTTTTTTTCTTAGATTCCATATGTATGTGTTAGCATATGGTATTTGTTTTTCTCTTTCTGACTAACTTCACTCTGTATGACAGACTCTATGTCCATTCACCTCACTACAAATAACTCAATTTCCTTTCATTTTATGGCTGAGTAATATTCCATTGTATATATGTGCCACATCTTCTTTATCCATTCATCTGTTGATGGACACTTAGGTTGCTTCCATGTCCTGGCTATTGTAAATACAGCTGCAATGAACATTTTGGTACATGACTCTTTCTGAATTATGGTTTTCTCAGGGTATATGCCCAGTAGTGGGATTGCTGGGTCATATGGTAGTTCTATTTGTAGTTTTTTAAGGAACCTCCATACTGTTTTCCATAGTGGCTGTATCAATTTACATTCCCACCAACAGTGCAAGAGTGTTGCCTTTTCTCCACACCCTCTCCAGCATTTATTGTTTCTAGATTTTTTGATGATCGCCATTCTACTGGTGTGAGGTGATACCCCATTGTTTTGATTTGCATTTCTCTAATGATTAATGATGTTCAGCATTCTTTCATGTGTTTGTTGGCAAGCTGTATATCTTCTTTAGAGAAATGTCTATTTAGGTCTCTTGTAGACAGCATATATACGGGTCTTGTTTTTGTAATCATTCAGCCAGTCTGTGTCTTTTGGTGGGAGCATTTAATCCATTTACATTTAAGGTAATTATCGATATGTATGTTCCTATTCCCATTTTCTTAATTGTTTTGGGTTCATTATTGTAGGTCTTTTACTTCTCTTTTGTTTCTTGCCTAGAGAAGTTCCTTTAGCATTTGTTGTAAAGCTGGTTTGGTGGTGCTGAACTCTCTCAGATTTTGCTTTGCTTGTCTGTAAAGGTATTAATTTCTCCATCAAATCTGAATGAGATCCTTGCTGGGTAGAGTAATCTTGGTTGTAGGTTCTTCTCCTTCATCACTTTAAATATGTCCTGCACTCCCTTCTGGCTTGTAGAGTTTTGGCTGAAAGATCAGCTGTTAACCTTATGGGGATTCCCTTGTGTATTATTTGTTGTTTTTCCCTTGCTGCTTTTAATATGTTTTCTTTGTACTTAATTTTTGATAGTTTTATTAATATGTCTTGGTGTGTTTTTCCTTGGATTTATCCTTATGGGACTCTCTGTGCTTCCTGGACTTGATTAACTAGTTCCTTTCCCATATTAGGGAAGTTTTCAACTATAATCTCTACAAATATTTTCTCAGTCCCTTTCTCTTTCTCTTCTTCTACTGGGACCCCTATGATTCGAATGTTGATGCATTTAATGTTGTCCCAGAGGTCTCTGAGAGTGTCCTCAGTTCTTTTCATTCTTTTTTCTTTATTCTGCTCTGCATTAGTTATTTCCACTATTTTATCTTCCAGGTCACTTATCTGTTCTTCTGCTTCAGTTATTCTGCTATTGATCCCTTCTAGAGAATTTTTAATTTCGTTTATTGTGTTGTTCATCATTGCTTGTTTCCTCTTTAGTTCTTCTAGGTCCTTGTTAAACGTTTCTTGCATTTTCTCTATTCTATTTCCAAGATTTTGGATCATCTTTACTATCATTATTCTGAATTTTTTTTCAAGTAGACTGCCTATTTCCTCTTCATTTGTTAGGTCTGGTGGGTTTTTACCTTGCTCCTTCATCTGCTGTGTGTTTTTCTGTCTTCTCATTTTGCTTATCTTACTGTGTTTGGGGTCTCCTTTTTGCAGGCTGCAGGTTCGTAGTTCCCGTTGTTTTTGGTGTCTGTCTCCAGTGGCTAAGGTTGGTTCAGTGGGCTGTGTAGGTTTCCTGGTGGAGGGGACTAGTGCCTGTGTTCTGGTGGATGAGGCTGGATCTTGTCTTTCTGGTGGGCAGGTCCATGCCTGGTCGTGTGTTTTGGGGTGTCTCTGGCCTTATTATGATTTTAGACAGCCTCTCTGCTAAGGGATGGGGCTCTGTTCCTGTCTTGTTAGTTGTTTGGCATACGGTGTCCAGCACTGTAGCTTGCTGGTCATTTAGTGAAGCTGGGTGTTGGTGTTGAGATGGAGGTCTCTGGGAGATTTTCACCAGTTGATGTTACATGGAGCTGGGAGGTCTCCTGTGGACCAGTGTCATGAAGTTGGCTCTCCCACCTAAGTGGCACAGTCCTGACGCCTGGCTGGAGCACCAAGAGCCTGTCCTCCACATGGCTCAGACTGCTGGTGTTGGAAGGTCTCCTTCAGAGGCGGGGGGCAGCTTCCCTCCAGGGATTGTGGAGCGCTGCTTTCTTAGAGCAGTGGTCTGACAAGCTTGGCCGGGTCCTCAGCTCAGTTAATTTTAAAATAAGACTTTCAAGATTCTCTGGTTGATTTTAAAATCAGTGTTCCTATCTAGACACAGCTGAAGGAATTTATTGTGAAATTGGCTGGGCCACCACAGCCTCTAAATCATGTTGGCTAATCTCGTGCTAGAGGCATGGGCTACATTTTCTGTTGTCCCCTTTATAGATGTGCATAGAATTTAACATGTTCAAATTTAAAATAAGAAAATCTTCAAAATAATAGACATTTTATTTTAAAAGTCATAAAATAAATGAATATAACAAGAAAAATAGGGCTTCCCTGGTGGCGCAGTGGTTGAGAGTCCACCTGCCGATGCAGGGGACGCGGGTTCGTGCCCCAGTCTGGGAAGATCCCACATGCCGCGGAGTGGCTGAGCCGGTGAGCCATGGCCGCTGAGCCTGCGCATCCGGAGCCTGTGCTCCGCAAGAGGAGAGGCCACAATAGTGAGAGGCCCGCGTACCGCAAAAAAAAAAAAAGAAAAATAATTCAAAGCAGCAGTTCTCAAACTTTTTGGATTAATGATATTTTTGTACTCTCAAAGTTATCAAAGACCCTCCCAATGTGTTTCTATAGATTATATCTATAAAAATTTACTGTAAATGAAATGAAAACAAAGAAAAATTAAATATGTATTTGTTTTAAAATAGAAGTAATAAACCCATTATATGTTAACATAAATAATGGTTGTTGTGAAAAACAATAAATTTTCCCCCTAAAAAATCAGTAAGAAGAGCAACATTGTTTTACACATGGCTTAATAAAAGACAGCTGGATTCTAATATCTGCTTCTTAACTCGATTTTTTGTGTCATATTGCTTTTGTTGAAGTATATGAAGAATATTCAATATCATATTTGTAGTTGGAAAGGGGAAGAGTATTTTAATAGACTTTAGAGGTGATTGTTCATATTCTTCTTTGATGCTATACCAAAACTCAACAAGTGGTAGGGTTTTTTGTTTGTTTGTTTTGATTTTTAGATTAGTTGAAATATGGATTCTGAAACAAGATCAATGAACTTTTCATAAACTGTTACATTCAAATCTCATTTTATTTTGCATGGATGTTTTACCCACACATGATTTTGTCATATTACATATTAGTCATCTGGAAAATATTGATTCACTGAGTTATATGGATCTGCCAAATGCTGACACATTTGAGTGAACAACATTTTTAAAAAATCACATTTGTTAGTATTATCACCAGTCTCCTCAGAAAGCCTTAGCCTATAGTGGCTGAGTGTTCTGAATGCCGAATGTTCACATGAAAGTTTAAATTGTGCTGTTGACAATTAACAATATCAGTTGTTTTCCTTAAAGCTGCAGACTTAGCTTCACTTTTGAGAAAGTGTTTGCCGGTCACTGTAAGTCTGAAAAACTATGGTTTGCTCATCAGGCATTCTTTCCAGTGTGTACCAAGAACAAAAGCAGTTCAGCTCACAACTCAAAAACAATAATCAAGTGTTCTTCCCCATAGCAGTCGTAATTTGGTATGTGGCAGAAGTCCTTTATGGATGTTTCCTATCTTGTCACACAGATAGTAAAAAGATTATTTTCAAGGGTACAGATTTAATAACATTAGTTGTCTTTACTAATGTATTAAGAATATTTTTATGTGAAACCGCTCTCTTTAAAGAATTTTTCCCTTCTGAGAGTGGTGAAGAACACATTTTGGGACTCTCTTTTGTTTTGTTTTTTTTTTCTTTTTGCGGTACACAGGCCTCTCACTGTTGTGGCCTCTCCCGTTGCGGAGCACAGGCTCTGGACGCGCAGGCTCAGTGGCCATGTCTCCCGGGCCCAGCCGCTCCGCGGCATGTGGGATCTTCCCAGACCGGGGCACGAACCCGCGTCCCCTGCATTGGCAGGCGGACTCTCAACCACTGCGCCACCAGGGAAGTCCGGGGCTCTCTTGATTAGTGCTAAGGTTCCAGCAATTTTTCCTACCATATCACTTGCACTATCAGTGTAAATATCACCAAACTAAAAAAGTCAAATATGATCGTAGTAATATTATGACAGTAGTTTCGACCTGGCAGTTCCACTGAAAAGGTCTGGGAATTTAGGGGCCTACACAAATCACCCTTGAAAAGCCAGTGAAATAAATAATTCAAAACATGGCTAATTCAAAGAAATAATGGATACATATTAAAAGAAAACAAGAAAACTTGAAGGGGATACAGCTGGCTGAATCTGGGAAATTTTGAGCATAAAGTTAATAATTTCAGTAAAAGATCATGGTCCTTTGAATAAGTTTTCATGAAGTCACTGATTAAATACATAATTTAATAAGTGAAAGAGAAAGAAAAGCTCTGCTTTACTACAGAAAGCCTAATAATAATGTAGAAGGAATAATGGAATTAGAAAATCATTTGTCAACCATCACAAAAATAATTATGGTACTCAGAATCCAAGATGGCCTCCAATTATTCCACTTCCTGATAGTCACACCCTATGTACTCACTTTTCACATTGAACACCTGTGTAATAGATAAGATTTAGTAGAAATTATGGTGTGTGCCTTCTTAGGCTAAGACATAAAACACATTGAATCTTCTATTTTATTCTCTCTTAGACCATTCACTCCAGGGTTAAGCACTTACCACGTCAGAAGGGCACACAAGCATCCTGATGAAGTCTCAAATGGGAAAGAGCTGAGACCATATGGCAGCCAGTGAGGAACTGAGGTCTCTTGTCAATAGTCATGTGAGTCAGTCATCTTGAAAGCAAATCCTTTGACTCCAGCCAAGTCTTCAAATTGACTATAGCTCCAGCCACCATCTTCATTGCCACCTATGAGAGATACTCAATTAGAACCATCTGATAAAGCAGCTTCTGAATTCCTGACCCACAGAAACTGTGAGACAATAAGTGTTTGCTGTTTTAAGATGCTACATTTTGAAGTAATTTTTTACACAGCAAGAGATAACAGTAATCACTTCATGCAAGCTTATCGATGGATTCTAAAACTAAAGGTAAAAATCTGAAGAGTAAGTCAGTATGTGCATAGGTATAAAGTATCATCCCATAAATTGTATACTGATTACAAGGAGAAGATAGCAACTTTGTAGGAGACACAGAGAGAGAAGAAGGGAAAGAGAAGAGAGAGGAGAAGAAGTGGAAGAAGAATAAGAATAAGAAGGGGAAGAAGAAGGAACAAAAAGGGAGTCTTACAATTTTTCTGTAAGATTGAAACTACGTCAAAAGAAAAAAGAGAAAAAAAAAAGGAATCCATGTATGCACAGTACATTACATGTATATCTATACTTTGGTATTTTATATAATTATGTACATATATACTTTATTTATACTTCAGAAAATAGTTGCACTTTTATTTTATGAAAATGTAACTTCTTGGATGGTAAGGGAAATCAATTATAAATCTGACAAAATTTTGTTTAAACAAAATACTTGTATTAATATGTTCATCTACCAAATGAATATATAGTTATCCAACATACTGATTATAATTATCAAACGTAAGCATAAAAAATCCAAGCATGTATATTCCAGAAGAGAAACTTAGTCATGAACATTAAAGTACCAACTCTGGAGGCCAAACATCTGCTTTCTGATCTTAGCTGTTGTTTTAACTTACTAACTAAATGACTGCATACTATATGATTTCTCTATGATTGAGATGGGGATAGTTATAATAGTTACATCATTGTCTTCTTGTGCGGATCAAATGAGTTTATATATGTAAAATCCTTGGGACATTGTCTAGTACATAACGAGTGATATATTACCTACGAAGTTGATTTTTTGTTTGTTCTGTTTTTTAAATAGAAATTTTAAATCAAATTTACACAAATGAGAGTAGACATTCTCCAAGGCCTTACTGAATGTTTTGGAATGCCTGGCAAAGAATGCTTCATGTACTAACTCTGCCCGACATCTACTCTTAGCATCTGTAGAGAAGGATTCCAATCAGGCTTAAGTAACCCCAGCCCAGTACTTGCCCAGGCGCAGACATCTTCTTTAATTCCTGATCTTTAAGACAGCAAGGAATACACTTATAATAACTTTACTGTCCACGTCCAGATTCTACTTTAGTGATAAATGTAAAAACACCTTTGCTTCAAATACTATATTGGAGAACTAATACTTAAAATCTTGTGGGTTGTTTCAAAATAATTCCAAATATTTTGAAATTATTATAATTTACTTATATCTTATAATTGGAACTGAAGGGTGCCATGTAGAAGTCTGTTTATCAAGAATTAGCATCTATAAACAGTAATATAGAGCAGTGGTTCTTATTGGGGCAATTCTGCCCTGGGGATATTTGGCAATGGCCGGAGACATTTTTGATAATCACAAGTTGGGATCTTCTATTGGAATCTAGTGGGTAGAAGTCAAGGATGTCACTAAACATATGACAATGCACGGGATAAACCCCTCAGCAAAGCATTATCCAGCCTCAAATGTCAGTACTGCTGAGATTGAGACACCCTGATGTAGAATATACAATTATAAAACAGTGTTCCTGTAATTCAGACTAAACAGTCTAAAAACACTACATTAGCAAGATCTCCTATATTTGCCTTTGTTTTTAGAGACACTTTTAGTTTCCTAAGTAATTCTTAGCTGTATGGTGCTTGTTTATATGGTTATTTTTCATAAATTCCCCTTTTTCCTTTTAGTTTCTTTGTAGGCAGGAAGAGTGTCTAACAAACTTTTTCAATTCCCATATGTTTCAGAACAGATCTTTGTGAACCAGTAATCCTGGGTCTGCTCATAATAGGCAAAGTTATTATCCTCTCTGAACATCAATTTCCTCTTTTCTCAAATGAGGGAAATCTGATAGGATTAGTGGTTTCCATACTGATTCACAGAAACTTAGGTGATGTTTTTAAAGTGCATTGAGGCCAAGAAGCAGGCTTAGCTGAGGGGCCTTGGACCTTTCAATCCTGTTTCAGCAGGGGGAGCTGTTCTATATATATCTGGTGTCCATATTAGCTTCCATTTGGACAAACCAGTGTTTCTCTGCTGAGTGATAACAGAGTCTCAAAACCACTGTCCTGCACTGTAAATAAGCTCTCTTCACATTTCAAAATAGATTTCAAGGTTTTACAGAAAAATTTGTATAAATCAATATGCTTCACTTTCATTATCATCGTTCGTAAACTCCTTTACATTCCAAACAGTACTATACTTAGTGATGTACTAACTATTTTTTCATTCATACCTTATTTCATACGTATTAAAAGGGACATTTACTATGTTCCTTCTTTGTATGAATCCTTGTACCAGACATTGCAAAGGATATGATATTCTTTCTTTTTTCAAGAAGCCAACAAGTTAGGAATAAAACTTGTCCACAAATAAATATGATAAAAGTTGGCAGTGTTTATAGGAATCAATGTGCCTTAAGGAAGGCATCTAAAGACATTCAGGAACGGGGACAGTTCTTTTTACTCATCTTATTGCCACATGATGTGGGTTCAAACTTGTCAGAGGGTCTAATTACTTTTAGAAGAAAAACTGAAAATAAAGATGTTTTATTTAAATTATTCCAATTTTGGATTTTTTGGTCACCCCGTGTGGCATGTGGGAGCCCAGTTCCCCAACCAGGGATCAAACCCATGCCCCCTGCAATGGAAGCCCAGAGTCTTAGCAACTGGACCACCAGGGAAGTCCCAAAATTATTCCAAATTTTAAATATTGTCAACTTGCTTAACACTTATTTATGTATTTATTTATTTATTTATGGCTGCGTGGGTCTTCGTTGCTGCACACGGGCTTTCTCTAGTTGCAGCGAGCAGGGGCTATTCTTCGTTGCGGTGTGTGTACTTCCCATTGCGGTGGCTTCTCTTGTTGCGGAGCACGGGCTCTAGGCACGCCGGCTCAGTAGTTGTGGCATGCAAGCCCAGTAGTTGTGGCACGTGGGCTCAGTAGTTGTGGCTCGCAGGCTCTAAAATGCAGGCTCAGTAGTTGTGGTGCACGGGCTTAGTTGCTCCATGGCATGTGGGATCTTCCTGAACCAGGGATCGAACCCATGTCCCCTGCATCGGCAGGCGGCTTCCTAACCACTGTGCAACCAGGGAAGCCCCGCTTAACACTTTTTACTACTGTGTAGGTCAAACCAAATACATTTATAGGTCATTATTTGGTCCAAGACTGCCAGTTTGAAACTTCTGAATTAAAAATCATCCTCTAACCATTGTTTAGAAAATTAGGTTGTGGATGCATCATGTTCTGGAGCCATTATCCTGATATGTTTGTTTAAATGACTTTATTCCAATGTGGCTGTGATGATGGTTAGGAGAAAGAGGTCTTTCAAAATGGAGGCAAAATCCAAGGTAGGTTTGGTTTGTTGTCTTTCCTTCCCTTGAGGATTTTGACTTATAGTGCACGTCATTTTTGCATTTGAGGCTAAGAAGATATCCCTATGAACAACTGAAGAGCTATGACTTGACCTTATATCTACTTGTTCCAATGAGCTGAGATGCTTCTCTCACAGAGATCCCTTTTCCCTGGGGACCTCTCAGTGACAACCAAAATGTGTTTTAGAATTCAAGGCAAAATCTCTTGGCTGTGAAAAACAAATCCTTTATCCATTTTTAGTCTTTTGTTCAGCTTTCTAGTTCTGAATTGTAGGTTATAATAGCACTCACAAAAAGGTAATTCTATTCACAAGCAATAAATTGTGTTAAATTGTCTAGAGTGGGTTTTAAATTTTTTTCTTTAAATGAAAAACTGATTACAGCTTTAATATTTTAGCTACATATGAGGCAGTCACAAAGGAACAATAAGTTAATCAATATATCCAGCAACTGTATCTAAAAAAGGAAAATATACTCATAATAATTACCCCTGGTGGGTTAAGATATGAAATATAGCAGAAAAGATGTTGATTGATTGCTATGAATTTTTGGCAACTGTAGCCTTTGAAGCATGAAATACATTAGCATTGTCTCCTAATGCCTTCAATAATTCTTCTGAGTTGATGCTTATCTTATGAAAAAGGTGCTTAATTTACTCAGAAAATAGCCAGTGGCTGAACAATTTAACATGTACAAATAAAATGACTTCTAGATTTTCAGTTGACACTTAGCCAAAGGACAAGATCAGAAGTAACTTGCACCATACATAATTGATAAAGGTGTAATTTAATGTTCATTGTTGAAATACTTTTGTCCTTTACAAGTTTTTAAATATTATCAGCTTCTAGTAAAATTTATTGCGTCATTATATTTGCAGTATAGAGTCTTCTATTGTAAAGAATAATTGCCATGCAGTTAAAGCAAAATAAAATAGTGCTTCCTAGACTCTGCATTTAATTGTTTGATGATTTTTTTGTTTTTAGTTATTCTAGTTATTAAATGGTATTCAAAGCACAGTGACAAAATCATAGACTTTATTGTATAACCAGAATATTTTCATTTTAAGAGTTTTCTTTGAATATAACCTGATGGGAGAAAAGAAAGTGGTTTATTTTATCACAATTAGGAAATTTTAAGGCACACAGTGTTTCAGACACTTTTTATTTATTTATTTATTTATTTATTTTTTGCGTTACGTGGGCCTCTCACTGTTGTGGCCTCTCCCGTTGCGGAGCACAGGCTCCGGACGTGCAGGCTCAGCGGCCATGGCTCACGGGCCCAGCTGCTCCACGGCATGTGGGATCTTCCCGGACCGGGGCACGAACCCGTGTCCCCTGCATCGGCAGGCGGACTCTCAACCACTGAGCCACCAGGGAAGCCCCCAGACACTTTTTATATAGTTTTGTTAATCTTTCTCTTACACCATGCATGGAGAGCAGTCCAATTATTTCATGATTACATGAAATTGTTCAACTTTTAATATATTGCTCTTCTCAGGCAAGATCCATTGAGATAACAATGTCTAGAGGTTTAATTATTGCATAAAAATGTAAAGTACTTTTTTCCACCCAAACATGTTCACATGTATCTTCTCATTTTTCCCTTCTAAGCCACACTCTAAAACTTTTTTCCAACAAATATTACTGCCACCATCAGAAGAGTTCAATAATCAGATCCAGAACCCAAAGTTAGCCTCAAGAGCGTTCTGTTCATGTTGCCAGCATAAGTATGTATTGTTATATTCATTACTTTATATATTTTTATTAGAGCTTGTAAGAAACTGTAAATGTTGAAGCCTTTGTTTAGGTAACTTCAAGGTTGCACATGAGCATTTGTAGAGGGAGGGAGAGAGAGAGAGAGAGAGAGAGAGAGAATTAAGAATGAAGAACTAGAAAACATTATCTAAGCCATCCATATATTTTCCACATCTAAAGGCTAAGAATTTGAGGAGCAAGTGACACAACCAAGACTGCATAACCCAGGCCTGAGAGAATATCAACAGAAGGTCATGAAATTCCAAGGCCCATCTGTGGTTCATCCTTATGCTTAATTGCTGCTAATAAATTACAAACAAATGTCAAAAAGAACCATATAAGTAACTTACAAGAAATATGTTAATGTACTGTTTACTGTGTGTGACAGATACCTCACCAACATGTTTAATTCAAGAAAAAAAAAAGGATTTTTATATTGCCTTCTAAAGAGGAGGGGTCTGTTTACTGTAGTTTCTTGGTTGAGATGCACAATGTTTTTATGATGCACATTAGGAACAGGGACAGAACTAGAGAGCTATGCACACAGAAGGCAAGAAAAAGTCAGTTCCTGGAACAAATGTCAGCAGTAAGGGAAAAGAGCCAGTGCTAAGCTTGGGAGAAGGGGAAGGTAAGGAATCCCTGCTGGTGATGAGAAAGAAACGCCAAATGGACATTTTTGACTTGTTTGAGTAGGTTTAGTTATGTAAACTCATTTTTGTATAACTCCTCAAAAAGTAAAGTCTGCATTGCATACTACTGTATTTGTGAATATGTCTGCTGATGTGTGTGTGTGTTTGTGTGAGTGTGTGTGTGTGTGTAAGAGAGACAGAAACAGAGACAGAGAGCAGAGAGAGTGAAAAGTTCTTTTGAGTAAATTGTGCTGACTTCTATTTTCTGGTTGATGTGAAGTTGATCTTCATACCACAAAAATTTATTTAGGAGCTTGAGGATAAAGGGACCACTAATATCTGAAAAATCTGTCATCTATCGATCTATCTACCTATCTATGTATCTTTCTTACAATCCTAGAACCACCACAATATTCTAGGCACTGTACTAAATGTGTATAAAATAATTAAAATTTTAGATAAAGAGAAATGTACCTCTTTAACATGGTAATTTTTAATTTCTCTTTTTAACAATTTCACTTTTTTCAATTATTAATAATAAACATGAATGTAGTTTAAATTTTTTTTAATTAAGGGTATTAAGATAGAAAGAAAAATAAGGCTCCTCATTTGCTATGGTCTAAATATTTGTGTCTTCCCAAAATTCATATGTTGAAATCTTAACCCCCAAATGTGATGGTATGGCCTTTGGGGGGGGTGTAAATCATGAGGGTGGGAGTCCTCATAATTGGGATTACTGCCTTATAGAAAATGCTCCAGAGAGACCTGTAGCCCCTCTACCCTGTGAGGACATAGTGAGAAGGTACTGGCTATGAACCAGGAAGAGGGCCTGCACCAGAAGGCAACCACGCTGGCACCTTGATCTTGGATTTCCAGTCTCCTGAATTGTGAAAAATAAATTTCTGTTGTTCATAAGCTACTGGGTCTGTGGTAGTTTGTTACAACAGCCAGAATGGACCAAGACACCAGCCTCTGTGAGAAGCTACAATTATTGTCAGAACTCAACTAAGAAGACCATAGATAGCCTCAGAGGAAAAAAATAAAATCTACCTATAGTGTGTATCAGTCTCTCTTAAAATCTGAAGGACCACAGGATTTAACTGTTGAAATAGGAGTTACATGATTTTGTTTACTTTTTTGAAACTTAGCAACATCATTCCTGCATTTGGTTTCTATTTAGTGCTATAATAAAGACTGAGAGCTTAAAATTGTTGTCAACTACATGTTGAATAAAACACAAAAAATAGAATTACCTCCCTCATAGGGCTGTTTTAATTATTAGATGTGGTGCTATATATAAAGAGCTTACAGTAATATCTGGCACATGGTTAGTATTCACTAATTATTAAATGTTTTATTATTAATAAAATTACTATTTCAGAGCAAAAATTACAAAGATCTCTTTGGAAACAAAAAACATGGCTTTGCTAAACATTGAGTTTAATTTATCTGTTAGAACAAAAACACATGGGTATCATATTTGTTGCATCAATCTTGCTAGGATTTTCTACCTGAAAATAGCTTTGCCTGAGACCAGTCTGTCTGGTTATTTCCTTCTTGATCCAATCAGCAGCCACCTAAAAATAGTCCCCTTTATTTAACTGAGCATATGCTTTTTCGTATAATATTTCATTCTTTTAAAAACATGTCAATTCATTTTCCTGAACGTTATTTTCGTGCCAGTGAAAATGGCATTGATCTGCACAAATTTTGACCACTTTAAAAATATTTTCATTATACAAATATATTTTTTTTCAAAAAGATACTGTTCAATTAAAAGCTAACTTAATCAGTAGTTTCATAAAGTTTAAGCCAATGAAAACAACCCTTGAATAATTGATAGAAGAATTTAAGTGCTTCAAGTTAAAAAAATCATATTATGTTAAGATGGTTATCTAATCTGAGCCTATTTCCACACAGAAAATTAGGAGATTAGACTAGGTTACCTCTAAGATCTCTTTCAATTAGAAAATGTCATAAAGTATGGTTTTATAATATTCTCAATACTCAGGGTTTTAACATGGCATGGGCAGTACATAGGAATGTCATCTAAAAATTACTGAATCCTGCTTTCTAATCCTAAAAATATTTAGTTAGCATGCTTATAAGCAGCATTTTAAAAATGTCAAATTATCGGGACTTCCCTGGTGGTCCAGTGGTTAAGACTCTGTGCTCCCAATGCAGGGGGCCCGGGTTCGATCCCTGTTCAGGGAACTAGATCCTGCATGCCGAAACTAAATATCCTGCACGCTGCAACTAAGACCCCTAGCAGTCAAAATAAACAAATATTTTAAAAATTAAAAAATTAAATAAAAGTTAAAAATATCAAATTATAATTAACAAAAATCAGGAATTCAAAGTCTTTGGACATGACCCTTTTTAGATACCAAATGATTATGATTTTTGTCCAACTGCTTCTGCATCAAAGGGAGTAATTAAAACATGTTTAAGTCATCACTATCATTGATATGACTCTTATGAAAAACAAGACCCCTATCATTCCAGGCTTCAAGGCACATAAAATCCAAGCAACTATATTTCCAAAGCATTTTTTTCTAACTTTTCTGCACTTTGAAGTATAATTTGTAACTTACATTATAGCTAAAATCAGGGTAATGTGACAAAATAAATTGCATAGAATTGTTCTTCACTTTTTCCTAATACCAAAAAAATACCATGTAACCTATTTTTGTAAACTCATTTTTAGGTAAGGATGGAAAGTACAGAATTTTTTAAAACTTTGCATCTTGATATCATATATTAATAAAACAGACTTTTTCCTTACTTTTGTTGTTTTAATGATGCACCATGTTACAGACACAATATTTTCAGGCCTGAAATGTCAATAGATTAGCATCTATTCTTGAACTTCAACTCCCTCACCACTTTACTTATACACAGCACATTTATTTTATGCTCTCAAATTTCAGGAAAATCAATTACATTCAAATGTTTTTATTTATAAAATGAGCTTTCACACTGAACCTAAGCATTAGCTTATGGTTTTTTACACTGTGCTCTAGAAAATGTTTCCATGTTCTGGGAGACATATCATTAAACAATGTAAAGTCTTATATAAATTTTTAAAGCATAGGGATTTATGCTTTAAATAATGAACAGTAAGCAGAATCATTAAAAGTTGGACAATATAATAAAGGCTTTTACATTTCAGAGATTCTTTTATTTCAAAAGAAAAGATTTCAAAATAGGAGTTCCTTCTTATATGACTGCTATAGATACTCTCTTTTGCCATGTTATTTGTTTTAGTTTATCAAGTTATCTATTTATATATTTAATAGCCTGTATTTTAAATACAGTGTTGCTTTAGAATATGGAAACATGAAAATTAAGGAGTTTATATAATCTATTTTACCCAAGTAAAGAAATAAAATTTTCTTTTACTTGAAAATATCAAATACCATAGAGAAGAATTTTCTATAAAGTACTTGAGCCATGAGAATGGGCAAAAGACAGAGGCTAATTTTCTTTTTTTAGCATTAAGTTAATCAGAAGTATTGATTAAATACACCTAAATCATAAAGCACTCACAGTACACGAGGGAAGTTTTTGAATTCACTAAAAATTAAAGCATATGCTCCCACACCACTGCCATACAACAGGTATATGACTAATCTTTAAAAAATTAAATACATAAATAAAATTACCATAGTTGAACTAATGGAGGGTGTGTATATTGACATAATTAATGTTTTATCCTTTATTTTATTGGTTTAAATATCTTCATTTTGCTGAAAATAAATCTCTAAATTTAAACATTCTTGCAAAAACAAAAAATGCATTTATTGGTGACATGGTGAGTTTAAACATGATCGGGAGAGAAAATAGGTGTATCTGTTATCATCTGGATTTCTTTCTTTCTTCTTTTGTTTCTCCTCAACTCTCACATACATAAACTCAAAATCCATTTCTAAGGCAAACTTAGAACTTCTCCATATAGTAACTCAAGAAGAATATCATTTATAAGATTAATAGGTATATATTTATTAAGATAAATATTGTGGCTAAATTGTGAGACACTAAACCATTATAAATTTAGAAATGAAGATAGGTGTTACAGAGAATTTGTTCCTTTAACTAATTTAAGGACATATTTGCTCCAGTGACATTAGAAATAGAAATGGGGGACCAGCATAAAAATAAAGAATCTCAGAATGATTATAGATTTTGAAGATGTAACTGAAAAAGTGTTGAGAAAAATAAGACTTTCTATTTTAAAAAGTCAGACATTAAGATTTCCTTAGAGAAACCTTTCAAAAGGCTTCTTTGAACTCAAATAAATAATTTAAATAGTTTTAGTAAGAGCTAACTCAATGGGAATCAGAAACATATGGATTGGAGAAAAACTCCTTGAGGCCAAACTCATTAAAGGTTTTGCTAATGCAAAACATTTGAAAAACAGAGCATAAGCTAGCTGAATTTAAAACAACTCTGGTTTTCACTAGATTTAATTACCGAGCAAAATGAGTCCACGTTTACTCCTTTATAACTCCACCTTTTCTTTACAAAACCATACAAAATATCCATTAATTCATTCCAGAAACACTTACTGAGTTATCCATTTTATGCCATGATTGTTTTAGACTTTGGATATACAACACTGAACTAGGCAAAATACCTGCCTCAAGGAGCTACATTCTAGTGAAAAATAAGTAAATATCATAATGTCAGTATAACATAACTTAATATTAGTTTATGTATTGTTTTTCATGTGGCTTAATCTAATAGACTCTTATGGTCAGCTATAACACAAAAATCCTTAAAGAGGAAACAGAAAGAGGCAGGAGTATGAGCAATCCTGCTGGTACATGCAGTCTATCTAAATATGACTTATAGTTTCCAACTAAATTATTTTTTGACATCCCTTAAGTAACCAAATATATTTTTACATTTATTTTTTTGTTAATATCTGATACTTCTTGCTCTTAAATTCTTGCACCTCAAAGAGGAAGTTCTTTGAACTATTAAAACATTGTCAACATTTCTGCCCCAGGTAAAGTTTGAGGAACATCATT
Organism: Globicephala melas; assembly: GCF_963455315.2. Lineage (NCBI taxonomy): Eukaryota > Metazoa > Chordata > Mammalia > Artiodactyla > Delphinidae > Globicephala > Globicephala melas. The sequence continues at coordinate 120,738,499 of NC_083317.1, forward strand.
TCCTGTAAGCGAGCTGGCTGAGCTAAAAGTTGGTTGGGACACAGAGAGAATGACAAGGAATGAGAAAAGGAGCCAAGCACTGTTTCAACTCCTTTTAGCCTGTAGAGGTGTTATATTGTTTGATTTCAAAGACATCCTCATGTTCAAGGGTAATCATGAAATCCCATTTCAAAGGCAAATTTAAGCAGTTAAATTTAGAATTAGTGCTCTTGAATTTCCCTGTAGATATTCATTTAAAAAGGGTTGGAAATATATTAACATTCCTGGTCATCATTTTATAATGTGATTTTTAAGGCTGATAATGAAAATAAGCATTAAACAAAACCCAAATCAACATACTTTTATTGAGATGTTATGTTACAACAGTGTGCCAGGTGCTATATGGGAAGCAGAAGAAGTGTAAGTAGTATATCCTTCCTTCCAGAAACTTGAAACTACACCAGGCTACATAGGAGGTAAAATGGTACAGACAGTAGCTACCCCACTCCTTCTTGCTGTCATGACACTGTTTATATATATATATATATATATATATCTTTAGGCACATGTCATGGTGAAATCAGTAGTAGAGAAAAAGGTAGCTTATATTTATATTTATACCCCAATTCTTCACTATATGCCAAAGATTAGTAAGCACTGAATAAATTCTTTCAAATACTGACTAGTCCAGGTCCAGAACTAACACAACTAGAGTAATTGGAAAATGTTCTACAAGGAAAGTAAACAAATAAACTATGGGAAAAAGTAGACATGGGAAGAGAAAATGAGGGGAATGAGTCAATAGCAGAGATATCTCACCAAAATGTCTACACAGACATGGACAAAGTGTAGTCACAGATGGTAAGGACTCTGTTCTGGCAGGAACAAACCATAGGGAAAAAGTCAGGAGATATTTGAATAGATAAGTGTGGCTTAATCAATGAAAGCCTTGCTAGTCAATCTAAGAAACTCTGACAATTCTTGGAAAATAATGTGGTGTCACTTAAGGATATGAATGAGGAACTTGAGAAGTGTTTCCACCATGATAAACCATAATGAAATTTAAAAAGAAAAAAAAAAAGAATGAGAGACAGCACGTCATTTAAATGTAAAGACTTGATCAGGAAAAATCACAACAGGCATGGAAATGAAAGAACAGGTAAAACAGATAGTTCAAATTTCATAATCACATATTTTATGATGAATTAATGTTAAAAAGGATAATTCCATACAAATTTTGTTTGCAAGATGAAAGACATGGCACTTTTGAAGGCAGAGCTATATGATGGATATGGTAGAAAAATCCAGTTTTCTATTAGCAAAGTAACTTAAGAGGTGAGGAATCAAATGTTGACTTGAAGTCACTGATGTTGAGTGATAGACAAATGCATCCTCCTTGATCTAAGCTCAGAGATGAAGGTCTTAACTTGGCACATAAGACCCAGAGCACAACCAGGAAAGTTGGATGAACTCTGGATAGTGTTCAAATCAGAAAACGGAAGCAGTTTTGCCCTGGTGTTAATAGTTCAGCTCACAGTTTAAAGTGAGACAAGGGTCATACTCACATTTTACTCTATAAGCATCCATTGTGTAGTAACAATTTCTAGGCATTGTGTAGGTACTAGAAAGAACTGATAGAACATAATCCTGGTTCTTGAAAATCTCACACTCTTGTCAGAGAAAGAGATAACAGGTGCAGTAATGGATAAACACTTAACCCTAATTAGAAATATTAGAAAAAACTTTTTTGAAGTGGTGATTGTTTTCTTCTGATTTCTGAAGAGGTGAGAAGGAGGCAATATGACAGGGGAGAGCTGCATCATGGGCTAAAACACGCTGTTAATGAGAAAATAATCTGTTTGAAGAATTACAAGTTGTTCACTATGTACAAACCTCTACTGTAGTTTATATATCTAGTTTAGAATACCCAGTTATATAAAATATAGCCCTCATTTATTGGCTGTAATATCTATTTATAAATTACTTGTAATAAATTTAAAAGGGAAATAAAGGCTATTTTTCATTATCAATATTATTTAAATCAAAGATAATTTCATTAAGCCTTAAGCCAGTGGGCTTTGCTAATTGACTAAATAATTGTTTAATAAGTGAATAATTTGCCGATGTGAAAATTTATTTCTGTGGAATCATAATTCTTAATATCGGGCCAGTAGAAAGAAGCGTTTATCTGTGGGGAGTGTGTTCACAGAGAGTTGGGCCTGGAGGCAGGAGATGCTGAGCGTAAGCCATGGGTCTCATTGTTGACAGTCTCCACGGTACTTGGGTAACTATTAAAATTAACTGATAAATAATAAAAGAATATGAAAAGTAGCCATTTCAGACAGAGGACTGTAAAATGCTGTTCAAAGAGCTAATCATGGCTTCCAAATCCCTACATAAAAGAAGAATCTGTTTTTATTGCGACCTGGAAGAAAAAAAAAAATAATGCCTGTCATGTATTTAAAGTGACAAATACAACCATAGCTAGCAGAAAAGGAAATGTTCATTTTTTGAAGAGAATTTACTTGCTGTAGAGAACTTTAACTATAGGTGAGCAGAGAGTTTCAACAAGCATTCATTCAATCATTCAGTCATTTACCATCTATTTACTGAACGTGTACTCTTAGGTGTAATTCCAAAGAAAAATTAGGAAAGATCTCTGATGACTGACCTTAGGGAAATATCATACCCAAGAGATGGCAGGGAAATTGAGCTTCTGATTGATGCACTAATTTGCACCAAACATTCTGCCAATGCCAACTTGTAAATCAGGAAATAAAAATTTCAAGTCCTGTTTTAGTCACTGGAGATTATCAAAGTAGCCAAGACATGACAGTCCAAGACCCGAATTATAGGTTTTATTTGTGTTTTTAGGAAGCAAAAGAAGTGATTCCCCTAAGTTATCCTTACATTTAGAATTAAAGCAGTATAAGATTTAACAGACAAACCTGAGAAGAACCAGGCAGACATTGTTCTAGTAACACTGGAGTAAAAGCAAGCCTCTGGTAAAATTTAATGATACACGGGGAGGGGGAAGGGTAAGCTGGGACGAAGTGAGAGAGTGGCATGGACATATATACACTACCAAGTGTAAAACAGATAGCTAGTGGAAAGCAGCTGCATAGCACAGGGAGATAAGCTTGGTGGTTTGTGACCACCTAGAAGGGTGGGGTAGGGAGGATGGGAGGGAGACACAAGAGGGAGGAGATATGGGCATATATGTATACACATAGCTGATTCACATTGTTATACAGCAGCAACTAACACACCATTGTAAAGCAATTATACTCCAATAAAGATGTTAAAAAAGAAAAAAAGAATTGTCCTCCTGAGGAAAACAAAAAGATCTTCAAAATCTGGAAAAATAATAAAGTCTGGACAAGAGTATTCCCTTCTCTGTAATGAAATGTTATCATGAGTCCCTTAGAGGGAATAAACTGAAGATTTATATAACAAGATTCATTGTAGCATTTGTAGGTCATTAAGGCAGTGGCCAAAGGGCTTTATTCTCATCTCACTTGATCCTCATACCAGTGTCAGAGTAGATGGCTGAGTTTAAACACAAGTATTCTAATGTAAATGCCTAATTTGTTTACCACTATACTATATAGCATTTATCAAAGTCTATGAATTTAATTTTTTTCATAAAATTAGTATTCATGTATATCGATTACAGTTGTGCATTCCACATATTATAAACACATAGATATCTGAGCTGTACAGATTTTACCTGACTATTACTGTGGCCATACAACATAACAGAAGGAAAAGAAATTTCTCTCTACCCTTTTGAGTTCTTGGCTGAGAATGCTTGTAATAAAAGACAGATTAGCAACAACAACAAACAAACAAAGCAGAAGTTTATTAACATGTATACCTCATGCACACATGGGAAATACCCCAGGGAAAGTTAATAGTTCTCAGAGAGGTAGCTTTAGCATTTAAGATTGAATACCATCTTAAGAAAAGGGAAAGGGGAGAGGGTATGTAGGCTTCTTAAGGGAGAGAAAATGATTTCTAGGAAAGATGAATAGGACCTTAAAAGAATAGTTGAGGGCTTCCCTAGTGGCGCAGTGGTTGAGAGTCCGCCTGCCGATGCAAGGGACATGGGTTCGTGCCCCGGTCCGGGAAGATCCCACATGCCGCAGAGCGGCTGGGCCCGTGAGCCATGGTCGCTGAGCCTGCGCGTCCGAAGCCTGTGCTCCGCAACGGAAGAGGCTGCAACAGTGAGAGGCCCGCGTGCCGCAAAAAAAAAAAAAAAAAGAATAGTTGAGGGGTGTGGTAGTTTATTACAGTTTGCCTGGGTGCGGTATCGACTTCTATTCTCTTGTTCTGTATAAAAGTCAATCTTCCCTGGTTAACGAAACTCCCAAGGAGGGGATATATGACAGCTGAGTTCCTTTGGGAGGATCTATCTTTAGGCAGGTAAGAGGTGTTCTGAGAAAACCTCTCCTTGCACTTGCAGTTTGCAAGTGCTACTGTTCAAAATAATCAATATATAATCAAAATATACCAAAGCGACACATTTTGGGGTGGCATGTCCTGAATTCCTACTATCAAAATATTTTGGAGTGGCATATTCTTCTATAGCTACAACTTCAATATCTACAACTACTTCTTTGGAGATAATTGATATAAAATATTAATATTATTCAAATAGGATAGTTCATGAAGATTTCCATTTGGTAGGGAACTTGTAGATACATGATTATAATTTTCATTCATATAACTCCTTTAGAATACCTTTTCAGTTCACTTACATTAGATCAAAAATCAATTTTTATTCACTCATGTTATTTTTATAACTCCTATATCTGATACCCCTTAGTTGTTATTTAAAAAGTAATGAAAAGCTCCCAGTTTCTATGTGAAGTTTTCAATTTTTGAAAAGTTCTTCATAACGCTCACTCCTTCAGAAAGAGTTTAAATAAAAATCTGAGTAAACCTATACCCGGTAGAATTGGTCCTCATACCATGTTTGTGACAAATGTCTTTTCTCAAATAGCTTACAAAGGCTTAACAATAATTGCCTTACTTTTCTCAGCTTTACAGCGTCACATAAGCCTGCCATACCACTGTACAAAGCTGAATAAGCTCAAAGTTGAATACAATGTGTAAACTTCACAGGGACCAGAAAAATAATACACAATTACTGAGAGATTTATGGGCATATGTAATGTGTGACAGTGAATCTTTGCAGAAAGAACAAAACAGCATTATGAAGTAGGCATTATGGTTTGAACCCCCAAAACGGTTTCTACAGCAGTTAAGACAGCATGAACAAAAGCAGCGGTTTGGTCCAGCAGGGTAATGCAGCTGCAAACATCCTCTTCTTTATGCGAGAATAATACATTTGTCAGTTTGCCTCAAGATATTAGAAGACATAAAACATGTCACAGTGGTGTATTTTGTTTTATGACAAATGAAAAAATTGAACAACACTTGAAACATAAAGTCTTTGGAGAAAGATCCGTCTTGTTATAAAACCTGGTATTATTTTCACCTTGATACTGCAACATGTATATATTGAAATTTATTTCAGTTATTGCTCATATGATGTATTCAGTCTAGAAAACTGTAGGTTAGCACTGATACAGGAACTGAAATTAAGTGTTTCTTTATATATACAGTAACATAATAGTAACAAATTGTTATATACTCTCTTTTTTTTTTTTTTTTTTTTTTTTGTGGTACGCGGGCCTCTCACTGTTGTGGCCTCTCCCGTTGAGGAGCACAGGCTCCGGAAGCGCAGGCGCAGCGGCCATGGCTCACAGGCCTAGCTGCTCCACGGCATGTGGGATCTTCCCAGACCGGGGCACGAAGCTGTGTCCCCTGCATCGGCAGGCGGACTCTTAACCACTGCGCCACCAGGGAAGCCCCAAATTGTATACTCTTGAGAAAACATTTAATACAGCGATTTTAGTGGTTCATATCAGAAATATTTACTGACACTCCTGTGAGACAAATGGTTTATAACTGTGGATACATTAAACTATGGAGAGAATAATGATCTAAACTCAACATAAGCCCATCTGAAGAATTAAAACAACAAATGAACAAGAAGAGGAGTTAGGAAATAGCCTCAATGTAGTGCAGTATTTCTCTAAGTGCAATGATAGAAATTATTTAAAAGTAAAAATGCTCTACAATTATTTGACTTGATGGTTAGTTGATTATTAAATCTATAGTTTTGTGATAATTTAACTTTCCAACATCTCCTTCCACACAATAACCTTTTTTCCCATACACCTTTCCTGCTTTTAGTTTCTCCATGAAACTCCATTCTTTTAATCAGTCCCTACACTTACTCATCTGCTTCTTGTCTTTTCATTATTCATAGAAGTCCTAAAATCAAACTGTGAAGATAAAGGAAATACTGTTTACTTCATTTAAAAACTATGTATAATAGTAGTAGTAATAGTCTCTCTCAAGGTTCTTGAAACACTAAAATAACTTATTAACATTCCATTGAAACTCTTGAATTTGTTACAACCTATTGGCATTCTGAAACACTCCTTCAGTGAGCTGAGCTCTTCCATGAATTCTAGCCTCCACCTTATGCCTGGCTCCTATGGGTACCCCAAGCATAGCTAACAAGAGACTGAAGCATTGGGGTACCCCAGTGTTCACTGCAGCACTATTTACAATAGCCAGGACATGGAAGCAACCTAAATGTCCATCAACAGAGGAATGGATAAAGAAGATGTGGTACCTATATGCAATGGAATATTCCTTAGCCATAAAAAAGGAACAAAATTGGGTCATTTGGAGAGACATGGATGGACCTAGAGACTGTCATACAGAGTGAAGTAAGTCAGAAAGAGAAAAACAAATATCATATATTAACGCATATATGTGGAATCTAAAAAAATTAGTATAGACGATCTTATTTATAAAAAAGAACTAGAGACTCAGACGTAGAGAACAAATGTATGGATACCAAGGGAGAAAGGGGGGAGGATGAATTGGGGGACTGGCATTGACATATATACACTACTGATACTATGTGTAAAACAGATAACTAATGAGAACCTACTGTATAGCACGGGAAACTCTACTCAATGCTCTGTGGTGACCTAAATGGGATGGAAATCCAAAAAAGAGGGGATATATGTATATGTATTGCTGATTCACTCTGCTGTACAGTAGAAACTAACACAATATTGTAAAGCAACTATACTCCAATAAAAATTTTTAAAAAGAGACTGAAAGAACCACAGCATAAGAAAGTAATCTTTGAATCTCATGAATAACAGCAACTATTATGAACTTATTAAAAACATGATTTTGTCTTATTTTCCAGAGAATACCATCCTATTTAAATGCTTTGGAATCTCAGTCGAAAAAATCCAAATTATCCTTAGAGTATATTCTCCATTAATATTCTGGATGTTAGCAACATTTTAGTTGGTTTAAGGCCATATGTACCCACAGATCAGTGAGGGTTTCAGAAACTCTGATTATGTGAATATATAGAAAGTAAAGCCTATTCTTTTCATGTGTATATATGTATATACATATGAAAAGATATAAAATACTTTTGAATCTCAAATCGATCACAACCACATATTATATTAATGGCTTAAAAATCTAATAGAAATCTAATTTGTCTCTGTTAATTCCACCAAAGAATTGTTTGCTTTCAAATAAACATTTTGATTATAAAATTTAGAGTAACTGGAATAATACTTCAGTGATTTCATAAAAGCAAGATTACTTTGTTTTAATTCTCAAAATTAAATTTAATTTAAATTTTAATTTAAAGGAACACATATTGTGAGATGTTTTGATTATCCAAAAATTATTGCTATATTTAATGACACGCTATAGCAATGTATAGCAAAACAAAATTATGTTCTGGAATATTTTAAAGCAGTGAACACTAAAATAACATATTCATATCTAATGACTCAAAGGAATTTTCAGGAAATTGCAATATTATAAGCTTTTTGTTTGTTTTTAATTGATTTAAAATACAAAGTGTATAAAACTACCTTTATTATATTAATGAAATTAAAGTTCATTCATTATATTAATAAAATTAAATTGTCTTTTCTATTTTGTACATGCTAATTAAAACCAAAATGTTGAATTACTATAATTGGAAATAAATTGATATTAAGTCATAGAGAAAAATCATATGAAAGGAATATTTGAAAACTAGACTTAAAATAATATTTTATACCATCTATACATACATCAATAAAAAATGTTTTATACAAATACATATTCACTAAGTGGACCTAATACTTTTAAAAGTTTTCAACTAGATTATCCAAATATAACTAATTACATTATAAGGTAAATGACATGGAGATGCTAAAATTTACATGTCTGCTAGAAGCCTGTGGATAATTAGCCTTTTAAGCTTATCCTACAGCAAATTCAAAATATACGCTGCTTTTCTTCAATTCTTCTTTAAGCAAATATAAAGCACCAAAACAAATACTAAAATAAGTTATTCTAATAGAGTAGTTATTCTAATTATTAATATGCTACTCACAATGACATACAATTAAATATTTCTGGGACTTGAAGATATGAAAGAAAACCTTTTCTTCAGAAGATGTCTATAAAATAGAAGTGTACAAAAAAAAAAAAAAAAAAGGGGCTTCCCTGGCGCAGTGGTTGAGAGTCCGCCTGCCGATGCAGGGGACACGGGTTCGTGTCCCGGTCTGGGAAGATCCCACATGCCGCGGAGCGGCTGGGCCCGTGAGCCATGGCCACTGAGCCTGCGCGTCCGGAGCCTGTGCTCCGCAACGGGAGAGGCCACAACAGTGAGAGGCCTGCGTACAGCAAAAAAAAAAAAAAATAGAAGTGTTATAAATTCTTCCCAAATTTAACAATGTCTCATCATGCTCAAAACCATCATATAATTCACATGACATTTTAATATGAATACAGCATCTTGAATTATTTCTTTTGCAAATTTATAATACATTTTTTTCTCTGTAAAACCTTATGAATGATGGATATTTTGCTGATGCTTTGAAAATCATTAGAAATATAATTTAAATTTTATTACATATTTTTGAAGTAAGAAACTCACTTTTTCTCTATACAGATTTATGTGTTTTATGTGCATCTTTACCAGATAGGTTTTGGAATATTTACACATTTTATATATCCATTTGATATATGTATACTATAATTATATGTTGCCTCTGCATTAAAAAGAAGAACATAATTTGGGCTTAATCAGTAATATTAAGATTAATGTCTAGACTATATGGCAAAGAAAAATAATTCCTCATAAAACAAATCTAAAAAGTAGTTTCTGCCTAGATAATTGAATTGTACTTGTTTTTTTCTAGTTTTACTCAATTAATATCAACTTAAGCCAATATTTGAAATTTGATCATCACATGCTCTCGTTCACTTAAAACGAGGGGAAGGGAAGGTGTTAAATACTCAGAGATAAAAATGACACATTGTTGCCTTGGGAGACTTTATATAATAGGGAGATAGTGGTAAAACAAACAGCTTCAATGTTTTGGAGAAAGCAGACTGGAGACACACCAACTGGCATATGAATACTGTTGAAGGATTTTAGTTCTTTTAACCTCAGTAGAGAAGTTGTGGCCATCCAAACAAAGAAGCTAAAGCTTAAGCCTGTTCCATGTAAAGATATGGGATACAAATTTATACTACATTTGTGAAATGGGGTTAGTCACACAGAAATGAACATATAACTAGGTTAGCACCATAGAAATTCCTAGGACTTCAGAAAGCAGCAAAAACAAAATTGCTGTGTGTTGAGACTTTCACATTCCAGGGCATACAGGAATCCTACAGAAATAACAACCTAGGCAATAATGACTTAGCCACGAAACATTACAAATCACTGAATAAAATCACTACGAATGATAAGCTGAAGATTATACAACCTCAAAATTATAGATAACAGAGAAATTTCAAATTTTTTAAAAAAATCTTATGCATTAAGAAGGATTAAAGTAATATAAAATATAACAGAAATAATACTGAAAGAATAGGACAGCATGGAAAAGCAAGAAGCATATTTTAACTAAATCCAAGTTATAAGAACTTCTAAAGATGAAATTTATGGCCATTTAAAGTAAAACCTTATTTGACATGAAAGATAGCATATTACATGCAACTAAAGAGAAAGTGAGTTAACTGGGAAATATTAGGAATAAGTATAGGAAACAAATCATAAGGAATATAATACAGAGATACAGAGATGTAAAGAGATGGACCCATTCCAAAGAAGACAAAGACACAGAGAAAATAATGATAAGGTCCAATATATGTTGAAGTGGAATTAAAAAAAAAAAAAGAACATAATGAAGAGTATGCCTCGTGCTTGAGTGGCCTAAGTCTTCAGCATTTCTGGGGTCACCTTTCCTAAAATATCCACATAAGATAGCTGAATGATCATCCTCTGAGCCATGAGAAGTTCAGAGACTCTCTGTTTACCTCCAAAGGACTTCAGGGGAGGACCATCTTCTAATTCACACTTGCTGCAGCCTCTGTCTAGACTCCCTCCATCAGACCCAAGCCTCCAGCTTCCACTCTACTCCATATTGGACACAATTCCTCCCACTTCATTTCAGCAGAAACAATACAAACAGCGTTTTTCTTTGTACCATAGAGTAGAAAACAAAAAGCAACTTCAATTCCAGGGTGTCACAATTGCCATCTATTCTCTGCCATGAATTCCTTAGAAACAAACATCTTCTCAGGCCATAATGATGTGGTCACAAGACGTCTCCCTTGCATTTTTTGCTCTAACTTCTCCTCTATACTGCAGAGTTGGTCAAAAAATCTCAAAACTCTTCTCTTTATGTTATTCAGAGTGAATTTTCTTTTTGTTTTATCCTCTATTTCATAACACTCCAAAAGGGAAGAACATTCATCATTTACATCCAAATATTGGATGGGCCAAAAAATTTGTATGGGGTTTTCTATAACATCTTATAGAAAACCCCGAACGAGCTTTTTGGCCCACCCAATATATTCATCAAGGTTGTTTTCAATACAAAAATTCATCCATTCTGACACCAACCATGCTGCTGCAATCATTTGTAAAAAAAAAAAAATCAGATAAATACAAATATAACTACTACAAAAATAGTCCACCTATCCTTAAAGTATCACCTAACATACCAAAATTAATATTTGGTATCTGTGTACCCTAGATTTCAATATATACACTTAGAGTTATTGTCTCTTAATTAGACCAACTTCCTTGATTTAACCCCAAAGCCTAACTTAAGCAAAAAGAACATTTATTGAAAGGATAGTGGAGTAGTTCAAAAACTTGAAGAGACAATCAATGAAACCTTAGAAACTAGGCAAGTTCTGAGTCAAAAGGTAGTAGGAGTTAGGCACCTTCACCAGGGGCATTGCTATGAGGCAACTTAACCCCACCTCTGGTTTTATATCTCTGTGTAAATCCCAGCCCTCAAGGGAGAATATATGATTGGTCTAGCTTGGGACACTAATGCTGAACTTTGGAGCATTTAGTCATGGTCGAGTATTATGGGGATGAAAGGGAGAGCTTGGAAGAACAGACAGGATCGCAGGAGAAGTCCCTCAGAGCTAGGGAGTCAGACCAATTTGTGTCTACTCTCCCCACAAAAGTAACTGTGATAAGATGAATAACAATATTTTTATACACTTTAAGATTATATATGAAATTCATTCTATTGTTACAAGGGAAGGAATAACTTTTACTGCAATAAATTTTATTTAACAATAAAAATGTAATTGTTTGAAATAACCTTATAATTTATATTTTTACTTCTAAATACTTAAAGACAAATACGCCTAATTATAAAGTTTGTATTTAGAGATCTGTGCCCTGCTTTTATTTAAAGATGTCCTTGAATAATAACAAAATAAATAAACCCATTTTTCGTTGACATACAATGAGTTTTGTATAATAAATTGAGTCATCCTAATTATGCATAGAAATCACAATATATGCCTTCATATATCTCATACTGATTTGGCTAAAGGAAACTGTGCATATATTTATGTACATTACACATATATATAATTTGTATGTATATATATATGTAATTATAAAAATAGCAATTCCAATTTAAACAGTAGCTTCTAAGGACTAAAATAATTTCAAGTGTGGATTCTAGTTTGGTATTTATGGGGTGGCCAAAAAGTGCCTTCGGTTTTTAAGTAAAAATAAAACACACATTTTTAATTTTCACCAAGAATTTTATTGAACAACGTATTCACCCTTTTGTTCCACTACCTTCCTCCATTTTTCAGGCGACTTCATAATTCCATCTCCCAAAATTTTTTATCTTTTTGAGCAAAGAACTTTTCCAGGTGCCTATTACAGTCTTCCAGGGAATTGAAATTTTTTCCATTAAGGGAATTTTGTAAAGACCGAAATAAATGGAAATCCAAAGATGCAATGTCTGGTTAATATGGCGGATCAATCAGAAGTTCCCGGCCAAGCTCTAACAGTTTTTGGCTGGTCATCAAAGAAGCATGCAGCTTTGCGTTATCCTGTTGGAAGATTATGCGTTTTCTGTTGACTAATTCTGGAGGCTTTTTGTAGAGTGCTGCTTTCAGTTGGTCTAATTGGGAGTAGTACTTGTTGGAATTAATCGTTTGTTTTTTCCAGAAGGAGCTCATAATAGAGGACTCCCTTCCAATCCCACCATACACATCACCTTCTTTGGATGAAGACCAGCCTTTAGAGTGGTTGGTGGTGCTTCATTTCGCTTGCCCCATGGTCTCTTCCATTCCACGTTATTGTACAGTATCCACTTTTCATCGCCCATCACAATATGTTTTAAAAACGGGATGTGGAAATACGATCAAGAAGATTTTTTTCGCTTTACTTATGTGGAACCCAAACATTAAAGCGATGAACATAATCAAGCCAGTGCAAATGATTTTCAACGCTTGATTTGGTATTTTGAGTGTGTCAACTATCACCCGCGTGGTATAACATTGATTGTTCTCAGTTAATGTCTTGATTTGATTGCTATTACCTTCAACTGGTCTACCCCACCGTGGAGCATTGTCCAGCAAGAAATCTCCAGCACGAAACTTCACAAACCACTTCTGACATGTTCAGTCAGTCACAGCACCTTCTCCATACACTGCACAAATTTTTTTGTGTTTCAGTTGCATTTTTACCTTTCTTGAAATAATAAATCATAATATGCCGAAAATGTTGCTTTTTATCTCCCATCTTCAATATTAAAATGGCTACTCAAAAATTCATCAATTTTTATGTCTTTTTTTAAATACACGCTGATATGACAGCTGTCACACACAATCTAACAAAATTGTTTCGAATGAAGTTAAAGACAACTAAGTGCTACTGGAGCCACCTTATGGAAAAAACTGAACTAAACTTTTGGCCAACCCAATATATGGAAACTTTGAAATTAAAAATTTTAAAAAGATATTTACTTAAAATTTCAGAAATAGAAGAGCAATGTATATGGATATTTATAATTATACCATAATCATATTGAACTACATTGTAACTAAATCATGTAGAATACATTAGAATCATACATAATGACATAATGACAGACAAAATACATTACAACTGCCTTGTATAGAGAGGTTTTGTTTGTTTTTTGCTATACTTTTAATAGAAACCTTAACTAATATACACGTAGGATCAATGCCATGGTAGTAGTTAAGGAAAATATTAGCTTATTCATGTCTTATATATACATAAATAGAAAAGAAGGAAAAAATGCACTTTTAAAAATAATTTTAAAAATAAAATGAAGCCACATTGGCACAAATCAATTATTTCATGCTTGTAACAAATGATTTAAGAAATAAATTAAAAATATGAGGGCTTTAAGCTTGAAATTGTATCTTCAGACAAGAAGTGCTGGCTTAAAAAAATATTGGAATTAATTAAGCATCATCAGATACATTCAAAACAAAGAATTTTAGAAGAGTGTGGGAGGTGGCATGTAGAGGGAATATCTTAAATATTAAGTTAACTTTTATCTACATTAAAGATATTCCAAACCCTTTAAGTGATATATGTAGGAAAATTATCCTTATTCCTAAATACACACAGATAATTAAAATTTAAGAACTTCATTTATCTGAGAATTTTCTTTTAAATTTAAAATTACATTTTCAATGAACATTTAACTATCGGCAGGCCTACAATATAGTAGGATCTATGAGGGAAATAAAAAGAATGAACTGTATTACTTTATTAAGTAGCTTCTTCTATCTTAAAGTCCTTAAGGGTAGAAAATTTTCTGTATGTTCAGTGTTGTATGCCTCATGTTTATCATGAGTGATCAACACAAAGGAGATATTCAATATATACTTAAAAAGTGAATAAATAAATGAGTAAATGAATGAATGAGTGAAGCAAATTAGTAATATATTCTTCAATTGAAGACTATACATATATACAGATGGTGTGTGTGTGTGCGTGTTTACATATGTGAGTGTGCTTTATGTGTATACTGTTAAATTTACCTAAATTATGTTAATTTATATTAAGAAATAGAGACCTAACTTTCAGCCAGAAAACATTTAAGTCCCCACTCAGTCACCTTAGTGATTACAAACTGGGATAAATCAAAACACATTTGAACAGAACTTTTAATTATTGCCAAGGTGGAATAACGGGTCAAAATATTCCTACCTGAAAAAATAAAACATGGATAAGACATAAGAAAACAACAATTTTCAAGACAATGAACATCAGGCAATGAAGGAAAGTGGTCCCTGAGAGGAAATGAATGATAAAAGCCCAATAATTGCCCCCAGCTTACTGCTTAGAGACCATTTCCAGTCCTGTGAGTGAGAACCAAGGTGAGGTTGGGGACAGAGAACTGAGAGTCTGGGGACACCGAGTTAGTAAGAGTCTACATGCAGAGTGCTGGAGAAAGTGTGCAGAGATAGAAATTCAGAGATCTGCAGAAGGTCCCTGTCTACAATTCAGCAGATGTATGTGAGGAAATTACTTGAGGCCAGAGAATGAACTACCCTTGAAGAATTAGAGTTAATAATGCCCAGTGCCCACATACAGCTGACAATAAGGCTTCTTCCTAACAGCCAGAATTGGAAAATCCTATTATTCACAAGTGTTTGGGAAGATTATACTTGCCTCAGTAATGCAGAATAATTATCCCTAGACTGATTGCTACTGCTGTGCTACCTAAAAAAAAAAAGAAAAAATTAAGAGTAGCATCTGAAAGGATCAAACTGCTTCCAAGTAACTGAACTGCATCTCAGAGTGATGTTCAAGAATAGTTATAGGAAAATAAAATATCCAGCACCTGATGAGTAAAAATTCACAAAGTCTGGCATCCAGTCAAAAGCTACCATTTTTTTTTGGCAGTCTTCACTGCCAAAAAGGCATGAAAACATAACCCATAATGAGGGGAAAAATAATCAATAGAAAGCAATTAAGAACAGATGTTAGAATTAGCAAAGACATTAAAATATTTTTGTAAACTATATTCTATATGTTCAAAAGTTCAGTAAAGACATAGAAGCTACAGAAAATGCCCAAATTAAATCCATAGAGAAGTAAACTACAATGCCTAAGATGAAACATAAATGGAATGGAATCAATAGCAGATTAGATATTGCATTAAAAGCATGAATGAACTTTAGAGCATAGTAATTGATATTATTCAAAATGAAACACAGAGTTGAAAGGGAAATTTAAAAGTGAGCAGAGCATTAGAGAACTGAGAAAAACTTCAAGTGGCCTAATATACATGTAATTGGAATCACTAAGGAGAGAGGAAAGAAATTATTTGAATAATGGTTGAAAATCTTCCAAGTTGGATGATTATAAATCCACAGATCTAAGAATCTCAACAAATTCCAAGAAGAAGAAACAGAAGAAAACTATTATAAGGCACACCAAAATCAAATTGCTCAAAACCAGTGTTGAGAGAAGCCCTTAAAAGCAGCCAGAGACAAAAGACTTGTTATATGCAAAGAAACAAAGATGAACATGACAGCGTATTTCTCATCAGAAACAATGCAAGTGAGAAGATGGTGGAGTAACATGGGTTTTTTTTTGTTTGTTTTTTTTTAACATCTTTATTGGAGTATAATTGCTTTACAATGGTGTGTTAGTTTCTGCTTTATAACAAACTGAATCAGTTATACATATACATATGTTCCCATATCTCTTCCCTCTTGCGTCTCCCTCCCTCCCACCCTCCCTATCCCACGCCTCTAGGTGGTCACAAAGTACCGAGCTGATCTCCCTGTGCTATGCGGCTGCTTCCCACTAGCTATCTAACTTAAGTTTGGTAGTGTATATATGTCCATGTCACTCTCTCACTTTGTCACAGCTTACCCTTCCCCCTCCCCATATCCTCAAGTCCATTCTCTAGTAGGTCTGTGTCTTTATTCCCGTCTTACCCCTAGGTTCTTCATGTTGTTTTTTTTTTCCTTAGATTCCATATATATGTTAGCATACGGTATTTGTTTTTCTCTTTCTGACTTACTTCACTCTGTATGACAGACTCTAGGTCCATCCACCTGACTACAAATATCTCAATTTCGTTTCTATTTATGGCTGAGTAATATTTCATTGTATATATGTGCCAAAAGGGAACACTCTTGCACTGTTGGCAGGAATGTAAATTGATACAGCCACTATGGAGAACAGTATGGAGGTTCCTTAAAAAACTAAAAATAGAACTACCATATGACCCAGCAATCCCACTACTGGGCATATACCCTGAGAAAACCATAATTCAAAAAGAGTCATGTACCAAAATGTTCATTGCAGCTCTATTTACAATAGCCAGGACATGGAAGCAACCTAAGTGTCCATCATCGGATGAATGGATAAGGAGTAACATTTTTAATATATCGGAAGAAAAATGCTGTCAACCTAGAAGTCTATAACCACTCAAACAATCTTTCCAAAACATAAGAAAATATAAAGACTTTTGTACACATACAAAACCTGAAAATATTCATCACCAGCAGAACCATATGTCAAGAATTACTAAAGGAGGTTTGTTAGGTTACAGAGAAAGTCATCCCAGATAGAAATATGGCTCTTCACAAAGGATAGGATACTGGAAATAGTAACTACATTGATAAATTTATAAAATTTTTCTTTTATATAAATATCTCTAAAACATGATTGACTATTTAAACAAAAATAATAACATATATTTTGTTTTAAAATATATGTAAAAATGAAATGTATTATCTCAATAGTACAAAATTCAAGAGGGAAGAAATTGATATATACTATTGAAAGGTTCTTATACTGTAAGAATCCTCTCTTATGAAGCTCATTTTTATGATGTAATAGAAGTACCTTTCAAATAATAATCCTCTGTACAAAAATAAGATGTAATTAATGGACAATATATGTTTTAAAACTTGTCCAGTAGAGCAAGTAAACCCCTGAAACTAGAGTGGAAGCACATGATTCTTGAAAGAGGTAGGACTTTAGCCAAGTCCTGATGAATGTTTATGATTTCAGTGGGGAAAAAAAAACACATGCTCAAAAGAATGAAAATTGTTACCATTTATTAGCATATACTATATGCCAGCTATTCGTACTACTTTTAAGGTTTATTTTTTAAATCATCAAACAACAGTTTGATGTAAAGATAATTATCCGACTGTTTCAGGTAATAAAACTTATACTTGGAAAGGTTAGAGCTTGTCTAAGGCAACACAGTTATTAAGTAGCTGAGCCAAGAGTCTACCCTGGATATGTCTAAATACAAACCCTGTCCTCTTCAGCTCTCACAATGATGCTCTTTAGATGACTAATATCCATAGTTTGGGAGGTGGAAATGTATTTGGAAAGTAGTTAATAAACTGGCCTTACAAAAGGAAAGGCTTGTGTGATCAGTGAGTAGGAAGCAAACAAAGCAAAGGCATTAACTACAACAACAAAAAAATAACAGAGGTAACAAGGAGGCAGGAAGAGAATTAGAATAATGTATTTCACTAAATCTGTGAGAGGAGAAAGCATCAATAAGGAAGGTATGATCAGCGTCAAGGTTTCCAGAGATGTCAAGAAGAGAGACTGTAAATATGCTCTTCCATTTATCATTAGGAACTCAGTTGTGTCCATACCGTCTAAGACTAGTTCCTAGCTCTCAGGTAAGAGTTTTGAAGCTAGTGAGGGTAAAAAAGAACAGAGAAGAGAGAGACAGAGGTATGGAAATGGTTGCAGGTACTGTAAACCTTAATTAAAATGTTTGGAAAGTAATAAAATTTGGATGATTGCCCAAAGGGGAAGAATATTCATATATGTTCAATTTTGTTCTTTATTTCAAGAAGAGACAACTTTTACATGTTTATAGATGTAGGGAAAAATGACTAATGAAATGAAGATTGAACATGCTGGGACAAAATGGAGTGGTTGAGATATGAGGGTTCCAGACAAAGTGAAAGGAAATTGGTTCATGATCAGTGGTGAAAGTTTTAGTTTTCAAAATCATAATTATATTTCTACCTCTGTGCCTTAAAGGAAAAATAACAAGTTCTTTATTTTATCTCTACATTTCAAAAGTGGCTAGGCAGACACTGGTGCAGTAGATGGTGAACAACAACAAAAAAAGTGATCTTCGGTCTCAGAACTCATAGTATAGTAGCTGTAATTGTTAAATAAAGTTTATTCACACTACACTTAAATAAAGAAAGAAAAAATATTTTATTTATTTCATTATAACTAAAATTATCCTTCTAGTTAGTTCCTAACCTTCTGACAAGGGGTAGGGATGTTTTGGTGTTGAAGGAAACTAGATGAATTCTGATTTGGTAATCTCAGGCCAGTTCAATAATTTGGAAGAGTTTTCTTGGAAGTTAGTATGTGCCTAGATGACTCTGTTAAATACACATCCTTTCAGAAGTATTCCCACTTCCACTTCTCCTCTTTAAGATGTTACCTGGGTAGATGGGAAAACTGTGGGTACACACGGAGTATAACCATGTGAAATTTAATGAGGGGTGCTACTGAGATCTGCTCAGCATCCTTGTGATCCCTGCTAATCTCTGCTGAGGTGTGACAACTCATTCCAGACATTTTGGCTTCTATAGCTCAAATTTGATGCTAATGTAACACATGGTCTATGTTCTTAATTTAGACAATGCTCCTGTTGACTCATCCACCTCTTTCTGATGACTCCACTGATAGTCCTATGAGCTCTGATTTCTCTCTAGCAACTAGTCTAGGAAGCCCATCCTTCAGCCCTCATCTCTAGGGACATTTAATTCCCTGCAGCATCTGCCTCTGACATTCTGAATGTCCAGCAGGCTAGGCTATTAGCTACACTACCTCCCCATTTACACGCACACACACACATACACACACACACACACACACACACACACACACACGTCTACACACAACAGGATCATGATGGAAATTACAGGTAATTTTCCAACAGTGGAGAGCCAAGGGAAGATAAGGACAGCTAAATAGATTCTTATGTTCTCCCTCTACAAGGCCAAAACGCTTTAGCTTGACCACATGCAAAGCAGACTCTTGTTAAAGTCCCAAACAGAAGGTGAAATAAAAGACCTCTTACCCTTGACAGACTGAAAATTTTCAAGGACTAACAGGACTTCTCTGGAACTCAGGCCAGAAGAAGTAGTCAGAAAATGTAGTTCAACACAGATTTATTCCCACAGGTCATTTTCCTAGAAATTTGGGGATTTTCTTCCTTGTTCTCATAGTTTTGAAACATCACTTAAAAAAATAGCTGCAATAAAGTCCATTGACCTGCCTTAAGATATATTAAAAGAGGGTAATGAAGACATTTTTGAAATTTTTATCTCTCAACTACATGGGCTTTTTATCAAATATTGTCTATTAAAGTAACCAAGAATATTTGAGACTGAAAGCTGATGAACAGCTGATTTGTTCTTGGTAGTCCCACCTTCTTTCTTCCCCACGGCAGTAAATTTCACTGCTTTGACTTGGAGATACAGAGTTGTAAGGGATATTAAAAAGGATATTAAAAATAACATTTTCCAAATATCATGTGCAGTCACCTCATTTGTAAAATTTTTATATACAGTCACCTCATCAGTTAAATTAAATTAATAATAGTGCCTACCTTAGGATACATTCAAATTAGCGTAGTACCTATAGTTAGTAAGAATAGTAAACAAAGTCAAAAATGAGGCTATTTAGTGAAAGCTGGTGGAAATGGAGGGATTACTTGATAAAAGTAGAAATTATGGAATTATTCTTGAGGAAAGTAGTAAAGTATAAAAAAACACAAAAAATGGGGCTGCTGAGTAACTTCAAGGAATCAGTTGGAATCTGACATTATGACTATATAGCATGAACCAAGTTTTTAGTCTTTGTATCTCTTCCATACACTTTATGTATAAAAAAAGAATGAAGAAATAATTTGATGGTAGTGGTCTAGGTTTTGGAACCAGACCACAATCACTAGGGAAATTCAAGGATGGGTGGCTATAGGGTATTATTGGAAGGGGGTATATAATTAACTGATTCTGGAGTAGGTGAGAGTGCAAGTGAAGCCAGAAGGATGCTATGACATATTTTAATCCAGTCCATATTGGGATTTACGTAAATTGAGAACTGTTCTTTGTCACTAATTTAATGACATTTTGTGAATTGTGGTGAGAACTGGGAACAAAAATGATGCAAGTCTCAAAAGTCCCCACAGGCTGCTGCTGTATTCTGAACCATGAGAACTGAATCAGAACTATAGAACTGTGCAGTGAATCTACGCTCTTAGCACTTTCCAGATGAGAACATGGGTCAGAAATTTCCTATGTCTCCTGTGGACTCTTTTAGTGACTGCTGTCATTGATCATATATAAAGAATGTGTTGTGTGTACATAAGCATATTTATAGAATAAACTGTCTTCAGAAATCAGCTCTCTCTCATGCTCTCTCTAAAGATATGTTCATAATCATAAGACAGTTCTATTTTCCTCTTCTGTTAATTTGTACCTCACATAGATGTCAGGGACCCAGCTATTCACTCTATGTTTTATCTACATTCTTAGTTTGTCAAATGTGCCCCCATGTCCTTTCTCTAAACTCTTAGAGCTATGACCAATAAAGAAGAGCTAAACTAAAAAGTCCTTTGGAAGGATTTTTTCTTATTCAAGAACCATCTGCTACTAAAGAAAAGAGAAGATACCGGGCAGTCTTCTATACTTATAAAAGGTAAAATTATCTCACCACTTTAATGAGCATTTTTCTTACCTAATACTGTAAAATCAGAAGTTTTCATCACAAATTTCTATTTGAGTATTTGAGTTGATTTGAAGAGACAGTGAAACCAAGCCTCATTTTCCCAATATTTCAGGTTAAATTTTGAGATTCCTACCAAGCACCACATTTAATGAGGTTCTTCAAATGCTCCCATAGTAAATTGTCTGTTCACAAAAAGAACAACCACTATTTGAATTACAACTATAGAAGATATTTTTTCAGTAATTCCTTTTTATAAAAATACGTTCTCTCCCAAATCTCTAAGTCCAGAAAAGACATCTGATACTCATACAATGGAAACTGGTAATACGTGCTCTTTCTGTAATTAACACTTGATTTGAACTTAGAGCAGCTTTCCGATGCATGCGTTTCAAAAAGCTAGAGGACCGATATTGCCAACAGAGATCCATTCTGTGTTTTCAAGTGCTCAAAGAAAATTGCTCAGGGTTGCACTGCCAGCCAATAACTTAAATATCTGCAAATCCCTCCTTTTCCGCTTGTCCTTGGAATTTAAATTTAAAAGGTCAAATTCATAGCTTTGATATTCAAATCACAATAATACACACATACATGTGTTTCAGAACTTCAGCTTGCTTAACAGAGTGATGCAAGTATTTAGAATAGTTTTGATTATCTGATGTGTAAGTAATTGTGTCATTTGAATAAAGGATAGAGAAACTGGTGTGCTACATTTAAGGTCTGTAATGGGTAGGGGAGAGGTATTGCTGGGAATTCTGGTAGAAACATGGCTCTTTCTATTCCCATAGCAGGAAACCAGGAAAACAGAGAAAGACAGGCTTGAGGTGCAAGAAGATGGTACTCTGCTCTTTGTTTACCTGATGAGTGGTACATACAAAAGGTAAAAGGAAAGATGGGTACAAACTGGAAACATTTTAAATTTTTAATGTTAACTCAATCAGTGTGAAAAAAAATCAGGTATCTCCAAAAACTGTTTATTCACATATTCAGTTTAGCAGAGAGGAAAAATTATACGCAATTCATTTGAATATAAGACTGCTTTATTAGAGATGCTGAAATTTTAAATGGCTCCCTTCAATTTAGAGATAAGATCTAAATATTTTTACATATATACAATATGTATAAAATGGATAACTAATAAAAACCTGCTGTATAAAAAAATAAATTAAATAAAATTCAGAACTTCAAAAAGAAAAATAGAAGATTCTCATATCGTGGTCCTGTCTACACACTCAATCTCACCTCTTATCACTCTCCCCTCACACATCCCACCACCATTTCTGAATGACATGGAGATCCCTAAATAAATCACAGACTCTAATACAGCCCTGACTTTTGAATATGCCACTTCTTCTGCTTGGAATGTGCTCCTTCCCTCTCTGACTCTCCTCCTCCAACCTGAATTTGCTTAGATAATTCATCCCTTTAAGCTCAATCTTCAAGCACCAGTTTTAAAACAATTTTCTTTAAGACTCTCACTAAGCGGGGGAAGCGGGGGGCGGGGATGAACTGGGAGATTGGGATTGACATATATACACGAATATGTAAAAATAGATAACTAATAAGAACATGCTGTATTAAAAAAAAAAAAGGACTGTCACTAATGTGTCCCTTTCTCTTGGGCTCCGGCTGCAAAACCTGCATAATCTCTTACAGGCATTTTCTCACCTTATCATAGATAGCAGCCTGCAACTTTGCAGCCCTGACTATAGCACCTTGAGGTTAGAGACTTTCCTTTCCACCTTTGTGTCTCCTAGCAAATATACACTTAAAATACATTTGCTAAATTACTGACTGTGGTGTTCTGACTAGTAAAACGTTTACTGAATAGAATTGCAGAACTGAGGGGAAATGCTTCTTACCAGAGTCCTCATAAAAGTGTTTTTCAATTGAATTTTGAACCATCAAAAATGTGTGGGAAATCTGCTATATTTTAATATTTTATATTTACATGAGGCTCTAGTCTCATGAGGGGTGCAGCCTGTTTTCTTATCCATTTCTCTCCTGGCTGTGAGGCAGACTGCCCTTGTCATTTAGGTAGTGACTGAGACTGACATAGATGGATGGCTAAATACTGTAGTATATTTTTCCCAACTACCATAAATATGTTTCCCCATTTCACTGCTGGGGACCACTGGGATTTAATGGTTAATTATGGTACTAAAGAAAACATTTACAAAACACAAAATTTGCAAAACACAAAATTTTAGTCCAGAGCCCAAATAATACATGTTTAGTACAATGTAAATATTATAAGCCAGTTACTAGATAAATATGCTAACTTAAACATTTATGTATAGATGATTTTAAAAACTTTTATTCTGTGTTCAGGCAGGAAAAAAAAAAAACTATTAAGTTTGCCTCAGGGATATTACCTTTTTTCTTTTCAAGAGGTCCAGAAGAAAACAAGAAAGCACACCCAAAATGGGAAAGCAAAATTTACTTGCATATAAACTGTGGGAAGTAAAGTTTTTAGTTTTGTTCTTTCCATTCTAACATTCTATAGTTATAATTTAGATGCTTGTTACTCAAAATATAGTCTGAAGACCAGAAGAATTACCATCACATGGGAGCTTTTTAGAAATACAGACTTACAAGACCCATCTCAAACCTACTGATTCAGAATCTGCATTTTAATAAAATCCCTAAGTGATCCCTCTGAACGGTAAAGTTTCAAAGTATGGTCTAGATTATCATTCTTCATACCTGCTAGACTCTGCCTTCACCTTAAGGGTTATCTCAGTCATCTGAGTATTTTTTTTTTTTCCTTTTTGAAGTAAAGCCAAAAGCACTAGACCAGGAATAATGTCTGTCGTTCAGACTCATCTCTTTTCTTTAAGTGTTTATGTGTAAACATGCCTGAAGAAAAAAAAATCACACACATACATAGGCTTTTGTGTTAAACACATGACTTTATTTTATTTGATGCCTTGTCCCAGAAGTGAGAAAGAGTTTCTCAAGGCAGAGGGCTTACCCACGGTTTCACCCACCCACCCAACAGCAGTCAGGGAACACCAATGGAGAAAAAGAGGAATAGAGCTTATTTCAGCAACCTAAAGTTCTCCTTCAATCACAAATACCCTTCTGTCTACTGTTAATGGACGTCTTGCATCAGGGCCTCCCAGCAGTTGCCATCAGGCATTTCAGGCAGGAGATCTTTACTGAATTGTCAAGTAAAGGGCAGCTCCTCCCTTTCCAGGAGGGCACTGGTGTGTGTGGCAGTGGTTCTTATCAGTTGAAGCCAGATGTGCTCAGCTGTTCATTCTCCACTTCACCCCAACCAATCAATTAACCTTGTTCAAAATTCAAACCAACAGACAAAACCTTCAAAATAGTGCTTATATTTTTATGCTTACAGCTTCTGCTGATTAGCCAGTAGTTTTTGGATGCTCTAAGGCAAGTCTTATTCCATGTAATAGGCCCAGAGAGATTTCTTAGCATTTCCCCGGCACAGTCATAAACCTTTGAGTGATTCTCTTATTTCTTCCTATCTCAATGTGCATCTATATAAAATAAAGAGAATATCCCACTGACTATCTCAAATCTTTGAGGATTATAACATGGAAGGTACACTCATCCTTTGACAACTATGCCATAATGTCACTTTCTAATAGAACATCGGGTTGGGTAGTACATGAGATACACAGAATAGCATTTCAAGGAGATCTTATAGTTTATATTTATAATATTTACAAATTGCCAAGGAAATTGTAGACCAGATATACATTCCTTATATATTTTTTTGCACTAATTACTATCTCTAACTTCATGAAACATACTTGAATGGGAATATTTCTCATAAATTTTCCTAAAGATTTACTTCTATTTTCAGTAAATAATGTTTTGTTCAACTCCACCCCCAAATAAAATAAAAAATACAGTTTCATAGTCTAAGAGTAAGTCTGGTATCTCCACTATAAGCATCTGGGAACATCAGGACATCTCAGTCCCAATGATGCACATTGTTTCCCCTCATCAACGCCAGTATGGACAAAAGAACACCTGCATCATTGTGGCGATTCTGTTGTCAGCTGAATCAGCCCTTCAAGAGATGTTTTAAGATATCATTTTCAAAATGAATGATGCAAATGTGCCATTTTCATTTTAGTTGCTTAACTTATTGCAAAACCACTGCAGAATTTTATTGCTCATAAGACTGACTTCTATTTTTAGTTTATTATATGTGCTTAAGCGCTGTCAAAGTTTTCAAAACTAATTCATATTTGAGAAATCTGGTAGGTTAAGCACAATTTAAAGACAAATACTTCCTCACTAGAGTGAATCTCATCAAGCATTATAATATAAAATTCTAGGCTATATGCTCCATTTTCTGGATTTGAAACCCTAAAAAATTTATTAGAAGGTTTGGTTGTCTTGGATAATACATTAACAAGATATAGTAGCTCCTCCTATGTAATAAATTTGAATGCTCAGAAAAGTTTTCTGCTAGCCTAAGTGTAATGTATCATTACTCTAAGTCTCTACTTTCTCCAATTTATGTGCATTCTGGTGGTTGAATCAAGTTGATGAAATGCCTATTTTCTCAGAACATAAACCAACATGAAACTTTCTAAGGCTGCAAATATATTTAGGATAATATATAAACCATTGCTTAACAAAAAATTAAGGCTAATTTAAACTCGTTATCTGGAAACCTTAAAGACGTTTTTTTTAGCTGTCACTGTCTGTTATAAGGTGACTGTTAATGTTCCTTGTTAATGAAGTTTGATCAGTTCTTAGCAACTCAAGGCTATAAAATGGTCTAAGTAGAAACAGACTTGGGGGGGAAGGTACGGCATGGGGTGGAACAGTAAAGGTCATTCTAATTCCCCCCATCAGCCCCCCTGTTTATAATACACAAAAATTCGATCTTGAAAGATGAATTGAAATTGCTTTTATGAAAGGTGTATAATTCTTTTTAGTATTGGTCAGGAGCCATTCAATATTCTGGATAGAGCAATTAATGAGTTTGTGCAAACTTCAAAATTTAAATGTTATGTAAAAACAGTGACCAATTGACTTTTTCTGCTGAGTAGTATCAGATTTGTTATATTTTCTCTCCTTGTCTTCTTTCTTTGGAAAAAAACATGTGTTGTTTAATATTAGGGGTATTCAACTAGACATGAAAAATTTAGCTGGTACACTGTGATTCAAAACGACTCCATCCCTTGCTTAGAGTATTTATTCTTACTGTTAACTAGCTGACTTAGCCAGGTGTACCATAGATACTTTATACAGTAAGGATGAAACTGTATCAACATTTTGATTCATTTATTTATTCTTCCACAAGGCAAGAATTTTGCTGCTACTATATGTCAGAATTTCTTTGAAATATCAGTGGTCTCATCCCAGTGGTGTCTACGGGGTAGCAGGCACAAGAACTCTGGGTTCTCCATTCTTTTTGGTGTATATTTGGCAATATACACCAATATACACCAATATATTAAAAAATTTAGAAACTGGATGGCAAAACTCACCTACTGAAATATTAATTGAAGACAGTATGTTAAGTATGCATAAAACTATATTGTTTAATTATCATATGTATCAATATATCAGATATATAAGTATCTGCTTCAGTTCCCACAGGTATATAAACATTCAACTGCCTCACATACATACAACTTAAAAATCTTCATTTATCCTTGATTCATTCTTTCTTTCTGCATTATTATAATGTCAATTTCAATTCACACTATTCTTTGACAGACCCTCTCATGGTCTTTTTCTAAACGATTTCAATGTCCTGCTAAATACTCTCTATTTTAGTTTGCCTTCTAACCAATTTCCTCTCCCTTCCTCTCTCTTTCTCTCTCTCTCTCTCTCTCTCACACACACACACACACACACACACACACACACACACATACGGAAGCCATTTTAATAAAACACAAACATGACCGTATCAGTCTGCTAGTTAAAAACCCTCAGTGAGGGCTTCCCTGGTGGCGCAGTGGTTGAGAATCCGCCTGTCGATGCAGGGGACACGGGTTCGTGCCCCGGTGTGGGAAGATCCCACATGCCGCGGAGCGGCTGGGCCCGGGAGCCATGGCCGCTGAGCCTGCGCGTCCAGAGCCTGTGCTCCGCAACGGGAGAGGCCACAACAGTGAGAGGCCCGCGTACCGGAAAAAAAAAAAAAAAAAACCTCAGTGATTCCTTATTCTCCTACACATTAAAATTCAAATATTTTAGCACCTTCAAACTCATCCCAATAAAACTCTCCAGATATAGCTATGGTTACTTTTTTGTCCCTCTCAACTCCTAACACACATTTTCATTCTTCTTTAAATATGTTATACATCATAGACACAGGAGTATTAATATTCTCTAAACGTTGTCTATTTGATGAATATTACCTGTATTTTAAGTTCTTTCCCTGGGAAGAAAAATCTTCCTTCAAGAAAATATTAAGGGTTTTATTATTTGTTTTCCCACAAATAAATTATCGGTTAATTCATTCAGCCAATCCATCAATTATACATTCACTAATTATTTATCATGTGTCTATAATGTTAGTAATTACTGAAAATAACAGTGTCTTTACCCAAATAGCAGATGCATAATTATGAAAAAATTAAGGAGATTATGAAGTGTCATGACCAATCCTATCTTGGACGATAGCTCCAGATGCCAAGTGTGACTGTTAATAGGAAACAGAGAGGGTCTCCCTCCTGATCCACAAACCTGCAAGATTAGGGTTAGTTCACTCTTTACTAGACAGACAAGCTGATGAAATTTAGGGTGATTTATCCAGATAAGATACCCTAAAGCAGCTGATTACTGCTAGTTTGGAACTGATCAGGTTCATTCCAAATATTTGCAGGGCTGGGAAGAAGAGCACAAATAGAGGCCCACATACCATAGGCCTAAATAAACAAAGATGTAAGTGAAGCCAACAAACTACTTAGTATGTGCTAACCTCCTAGCTTGATAAAATATATTTTCATGATGTCAAAATTTCTATTTTCTTTTCACTTTCACTCTTTTCTGAGCTACACTTTCATATTTTTTATTTCTTCCTATTTCTTGCACTTGTACTCATCCTCAGTGATTTAAAGGATTAAACATAAAATATAATTGTATTCAAAGGGTAAAAATTTGAATATATCAACAAAAAAGAATAATATAGTTAATAAAAAAAATTTAATTTATTTTGATGTTTAAAATATTTTCTTCTAAAATATTCATTTTTTCTATTAAATTTATTAGTCAATATAGTAACTATAATTGAGAAAATAAATATTTAAATAAAATTATTTATATGAAGTTGAATTTGGTGTAACTGTTAAGATTAAATATAATTAAATGTTTTAGAAAGATTAAACTGTGATTTTAACATTCATTGTATATCTGGTTGCTAATATAAAAATTAGTAACACTTTACAGGTACATTCAGGGATTGGCAGACTTCTTGTGTAAAGGACCAGACAGTAATTCTTTTAATTTTATGGACTATACATAAGATTACTGTTACAACTACTCAACTCTGTCAATGTAGCATGAAAGTAGCACATATAATATATAAATGAATAAGTATGACTATGTTACCAAAAGAAACTATTTCCAGAAACAGGCAGCCGGCTAGATTTTGACTGTGGTCATGGTTTGCTGATCCCTGGTTTAGAATTACATATATACAAGTGTAAGATTAATTTGAATTGTTTTATATTAGAACATGTCTCTCTAGACATCACATGAAACCACTGAAATGTTACAGTAATTCATGAGTACTTCCACAACCACAATTTGTGGCATGAAGAGTTAAAAGAAGATAAATGGGGGCTTCCCTGGTGGCGCAGTGGTTGAGAGTCCGCCTGCCGATGCAGGGGACAGTGGTTCGTGCCCCGGTCCGGGAAGGTCCCACACGCTGCGGAGCGGCTGGGCCCGGGAGCCATGGCCGCTGAGCCTGCGCGTCCGGAGCCTGTGCTCCGCAACGGGAGAGGCTGCAACGGTGAGAGGCCCGCGTACCGCAAAAAAAAAAAAAAAAAAAAGAAGATAAATGGGAGAATCTATTTCAATAATATTACTGAAATTAAAGGTTTGACAAGGTAATTTATGTGACTTTTCTCTTATAAGCACTTATGCAGTTCAAATCTTTTCAATCTGTCCCTGAGGTAGAGGCAGCAAACTTTTGTGGTATAAGGAAGCAAGTTAACTTTTGTTTGAGAATAAATGCATGAGATATAGAGTGTTTTCCTTGAATGGTGCTAGTCATGTCTGCAACAGTTAAATGTTATTGGTAAAACTGTGCAAGCCTTACGAGCCAAATCCTGAGTGACCAAGGTTCCCACATGCTCGTTAGTAAGTGTATTTTTGTGTATGTGTGCATGTGCATTCCTCCTTGCCTGCAGGTGGACTCAGCAGAGATTAAAATATTTCCAGAAAACAGCCTCATAGAACTTTGATTGAATCTGGGTTCTTCCACATGTTACCTGTGTGACCTTGAGAATGTTCCTTAGAATCAAAGAACTCTAGAAACAACGTAAACATTCCTGTTTTGATTAAATGTACACAAACGGCTTGCATTTGGTTTGAAAAATAGTAAGAATTCAATACTTATTTGTTGAAACAGATATCTCCACTCTCCAATTTATCATTTAAAAAGCTGACAGATTAGCTTTCACCAAACATTATGGTTTCATAATAGCAGAGAAAATAAACGTGAGGCCATAAATGTAACAGAAATTCAGCCTCTTCCATCTGAAATGTGATCGAAAAACAAGTTATATGATATCATTTTGTGACATTTTATGTGCATGTCTCACATCACTCTGGGCCTATACAGAGCTGCACTTCTACTGTTGTCTGTGATTCAAACCGCATTCCAAAGTATCATGCTCTCGGATGGCAACTTTGGATAAAGAACCACAGTGATAACCACCCAAGGGTAGGACAGCACATATGGAAAGAATGCCACAGCAATGGAAGTTTTCCATTAAATACCAAAATGTATGCAAAATCATTTGAAATTATTCATGAGATGAAACTAAGTTTAAGTAACAGACTTTTTTAAAAAATTTTTATTGGAGTATAGTTGATTTACAATGTTGTGTTAGTTTCAGGTATAGAGCAAAGTGAATCAGTTATACATATACATATATCCACTTTTTTTTTTTTTAAGATTCTTTTCCCATATAGGCCATTACAGAATATTGAGTAGAGTTCCCTGTGCTATACAGCAGGTTCTTATTAGTTATCTATTTTATATATAGTACTGTGTATATGTCAATGTGGTGGGCGTCCAAATTAGGACTACCTTTCCTCTTGAATCTGTAATTACAAACAACAGCCAGATCTCACTGCTGGTCATGATGGCTACCGATTTGAGGAGACCTTCCATCTTGATGCGGAGGGAACATTACCACATGCCAAATATCAAACTCGTTGCCACCTCATTCATTCTTCTTCAATGCCAACAACTATCAAGGATTGTCAGATTAGGAAAATGAGGTTCAGAAAGTTCAATTTATTTACGTCAAGATAAAGGCTGTTAATCTAGGTCTGTCTAACTCTAAAACCGATACTGCATAGCTCACTACTATATAGCAATCATTGAATGGAATCAAAGTGATTGAGTTGTAATTGTTATCTTCACTTACCACTGGAAGAACCAGCTTCAAGTTCACTGTGAAGTGGTCAGAGATGTTCCCCTATACTCCTTATTATACCCTCCTATTCCTATGACTCTGGGGTCCCATTTCTCCCAGTTTGCAAATTGTTCCATTCAAACACTCAGTTGGCTTGCTGGGTGGAAAAGAAAGTTCTATTAAACTATTAACGACCTATCATGTTGCTCCCTTCTGACTTGTAAACTATGAGTAGGTTTCTTCTGGACTCATTTTTTTAAAAGTTTCCAGAAGATATTTTTAAAATTTTCTTTGAGATACGAAGAGACAGCTTACTAGTAGTGAAATTAAAGGAACGGTGACATAAGATAGGGTAAATTTTGTGAAAGAGGAGATTTCCTGATGTATCTGTATTATATTTGTAATATTCAGTGCACTTACTTACAAGTGAGAATCAAAATTGACCCTACGTTAGGTGTTTTGAGTAGGCAAAAAGAAATGTCCATTTTGTATATCTTCAAGAGCTTGGTGATTTTTAGCACATGACTTGCATGTGCCCTTGTTTATCATTATTTGTAATCTTCCCACTGGAAATTATATAACTCTCTTAACACTGAAGCTACTCAAATTAAAAGTATCTGTAAATGATTACACTTTTTGCAAGCAAGGTGTGCTATAAATACTATTCTTGCAGTTTAAAAAGTCAAGTACTATCTGTAAAAAACTTTGCCATTGTTTCCACTATTAAAAAACATTTTATGTGATCTGGTGGTTAAGTCAGATTTTGGATTTAATATCTATTAATTCCATAAGAGACAGAACTATTCCCCAAACTGGTGATGATCAGATGGATAATATGAGAACTTCTCTCAATTGTGTCTTTCAGTGAGAAAGTGTATCCTCTCATGTGTCATTATAAAGGGCACCTTTAATTCCCTTTCCCCTATCTTCTTGGTATTTACATTTGTAACATTGCCCCATAATTGTATTTTATAAAGCCCAAGACTCATTTAAATGTCAGAAAATTATGCCAAAGGGATTTCATTTACCACTGTGTAGGGGATAGAGTTATACAACCCTTATTAATGCTAATGGAAGTTCATGAATAAATCTTCAAGAATAGAGAGAAAAATGTATCCTAAGAAGGACATGAAATGAAGACAATAGGCTCACTAGAGAAAAATTAAATGGCAGTTTGATTTTTTGAGCTAATACCTCATAAAAATAGAAGTCACTTGCACTTAAAATCACTTAAGAATAGTGATTTCTTTAGTGAGAATTCACATACCTCTGACAACTTAACTCATATAATTTGCACAAATAACGAATTTCATTATTGGCAATTACCTATGGTTTTCCAATATGTGATGACCTGAGGACCATTTATATAGTACCCTGGTTCCTTGTTATTGTCATTGAATGAATATCTAGGTGATAAAACATGTTGTTATAAATAAATCAACATGAAATCCTATGGTTGTAGTTTTAATACTACAAATTAGAAGGTACTGCTTATATGAACTTCCAGAGATACTAGAAGAAGAATGAAACATTTTTATATGGTTTATTGGCAAATGGTACAGCTATATATTTTTTAAAATATGGTGGGAGTCTTTTAAAACTAAAATATAATTATAAATATTATAAAAGTTATTCTCTTTAGGTTTTTAATATGTTAAAAAGCTATTAACTGTTAAGATTCAAACTTTTTATTTTGGATGATTCTTGTATTTATGTTTTTTCAGTTTAGAACTAAATTGTTTTTGTGGAGCAATTGAGATTTTTTTCCATAGCTGATTTTGGTGTTTCATTATTTTAACAGAGGGGTCTTCATACGCAATGAAAATGAAAGTATATTTAATGTCAAATTTATGCATATTAATGTAATCACATTTATTGAAATTGAGTCTATATTAATTTATTAACATTTACTAAAATTGCATTTTCTAAATATGTCAATAAAAATGAATGACCTTTGAATACAGAATAGTTTCTACTAAAAAAAGTTTGAGTCACTTAGTTTCTCTCAAAATAATGGATAATTTAATATTTCAATTCTTAGGACTATATACATACTGTCCATTTTCCTATTCAATTTGCCTTTATGAAATAGAAGTTTGCTACATAATACACCTCAACGTTTAAATGTTATCTCTATAAACAGATTAATAACAACTTATAAGATAGGTTAGGTGCAGAAGAGCTTTATTAAAATACATCTGTGAAGATGAGGTTTTAACTCTCTTAAATGATGACAATAGCAACAACAAAACAAAATATTCCAACTGCAAGAACACAATACACCTACAACATATTTTAGGTTTATATTTTCGAATATATTATTTGAACTTTTTAAATATAAATTGAACTTAGCCCTGAACGTATATATTGTTTGCTAAGATTCACCATTATCACACCCATTGATTTGCTTCTTAATATAAGAGAAGCAAAGTAGTAGGAGAACAGGGATGTCAGATGTCATCTGGAGCCACCATTCATGAAATGCTTGTACTTAAAGCTCAAAATATGACGACTCCTAGGCACCTCACACCCTAACTTTCCATAGTCCAGACTTGTTGATGGTACTACAAGTTCAAGGGGAAGAAAAAGGCATCATATATAAAAGACCATTGTGAAAACACATATTACCTGATACCCAGAACAACATAGTGAAAAGAGAAAGGGTTTTAGGGTCAGACAGCCTGCCTTGAATCTTAGATTAAGTACTTAGTAGCTGTGTCACCTTAAGTACATACTTACACTTACTGAGCTTCAGTTTCCTCATCTTGTATATATATTGGACAAATAATATCAACCTTACAAAGTGATTAAATATACAGATCATTTGTTAAAAGCTTTTAACATAGTAGGTAACCATTACTTAACAATTATTATTCAAGTATGTGCTGATTGTACATAGTAGTGGATGGCTGCTTGATAGTATCAACTTCCCTAATGAGATCAACACTTACCAAATTGACATCAGCTCCATCTGAATTCATGGAGTTTTACATTTTTCCACCTTTATTTCCCACCTCTGAAATACCTCTGACTTATGCAATGAGATCAGCACCTGATTCAACAACATCATACGTGGCAATCTTCTCTTTGTTGTTTCCAGAGTCTGATTTCCCATGCTACTTCTGAATGGCACCTCAGATAGCTGGAGGAATAGCCACTTATCCTGAAACTCCCAAGTGAGTACTTTTGGCATGATCCAACAGAGTACTCATTACACTCAAGCTGTTGAAATCAGGAGTAGAATAGTCAACTATTGAATGACTGATAGGAATAGAAATCAGTGGACTATATTTTAGAAAATAGTGAACCCTCTAGCTCCAAATCTCTCTTACCAAGAAAAGAAAAAGAAAAAAATATCCTCCATCCTGGAACCCAAGACACCACACACTTTAACAGCCCAAGTGAGCTCGCTTAAGATGGATGAGGATAGAGAGTGAATCCACTTGAAACCTGGTTTGCCCACTGCAGAACTACTTCAGTATCTTTTTTAAAGGGAAAAATCAGTACACTGGGTCTGTCATTGCTTAGATAAACAGAATGTTCATAGTGGCAGTCTCAGCCTGTTACCAATGCACTATTTATACAACAGACCTCACTCAAGGTCATTGCCATCAATCGCAGTCACTGCACATGAATCCATCTTCTTATGGGTCTTATATCAGTATTCCTAATTGCTTTACCATTTCTCAGTCCACTTAATTACAAGGGGGGTGCTTTTTGTTGTTTTTGTTGTTGGTTCAACTGTCCTATGAAGCCAAGTGTGGAACCCTGTAATACCGCAAGGAAATAAGTAGTAATGTGCATAACATTTCATCCACACTTTAAGAGTATACTTTACAAACCAAATCTTCAGCTTTCTCATGAGTCTTATTTCCCTTTTTCCCAAGAAGATATAATCACAACAAAATTCTTTAAGAACTCTCCCATAATCTCTTTGATGTAGGAAACAGTCCAGCTGCAATTTATTCCCTCTTTCTTTTATCTCCTGGGAAAAGGAGAAGCTGGCTGGTTTAACCTAGTCCTAGCCTTTATCACAGAGAAAAAAAAAATGTTTCCTAAAGGATGAAATAGGGTGATGGAGAAATTTCTCCCTGAATGCCGATGCAAGATTCTGTCTTGTCCTTCTAAGTATCATACCTAATGTATTTTACAGAAATCTATAATATCCCAACACTGGTTTTTAGATTCAACAGAATAGGCATATCTCCTTTACTGTGAAGGTTTTAATGCAAAAAGGAATACAATGAGATCTTTCTTCTAGAAATCACTGCTTGCTTCACACAGATCATTACTCTTATAAAGGGATAGTGGCTGGAAGCTTGTACCAGAGTCATACAAGAAAAGCTCTTAGGGGGTAAAACAGGTGTTTATGCATTAGCAGAGCAATGGGTGATGAGAGCTGGTGAGAATGTACAATTATTAGGCCAGTAGCACGGGTTCTAATACATGTGATCAATAGTAAAAAGTGATCATATGATAGGTAATCATTTTTTCATTCAGTAATCTTCTTTTCAATGATACTTTATGGGTATAACTTCATTGTTAGTTTTAATTTGCTTTGTCTATATTATAAGAGCAATGCATACACTAGATAGCAAAATTTGTCAATGTTAAATAAGATCTATCCCCCCCTAAAAGTTGACACTTTTACAACAGTTCCATCCTTTACTTCTACACTTCTAAATCTTTGCTAAATGTATATATACATTTATTTTCATTTTTATTCTATTATAACCCTTATATTTGTATGTAACACACTTAAACATCTATTTCTTTACTCAAATATTTTTAGAGAATTGAGTTTTAAAAAGAAAGAAGAGAGAAGGAAGAAGCATAATGGATATATTTATTTTACATATTCTTTATTAACATACTTGCTTGCTTGTTTGTTTTCTTGTGTACTCTCTTAATAGCTACCTTCAGTTTACGCCCAAGGGCCTCTAGCTTACTTAACTGTTTGTTATAAAGAACCCATTTTTTAAAGGAATTTTCTGGAAGTTCAAAGAATTCCTATTTTAATTTGTATCAACTGCTTTCGAGGCCAGTTTCACCGTTTTCATCTTAGAATTGTACTTTCTTTTGATTTCCTAGGTGAGGCCCTGTTTCTTGGTGGCCCTGAACTCGCCACAACAGCTGTACTACTTAAGAAAAGGCCTGTGAGTGGTAGGCACAATATCTGAGCTCTTGTATGTCCAAATTAAGTCTATTTTACTCTTATGCTTGATTGATGGTTTGGCTGATATTCTGATTCCTCTGTGTTCAGTTTGTCCATCATGGTCCATGTTTTTTGTGTTGCTGTTTTTCTCTTCTCTGGTTGCTCTCCATCACCCATTTATGTTTGTCAATGAAGGATTCTGTTACTTAACATTCATTGGTAAAGTGGATGTTCTCTCTAGAAATGTATTTTATAGCTCTTAAGGGGTTTTAAAATATCCTCCACTTT
Source organism: Globicephala melas (assembly GCF_963455315.2). Taxonomy (NCBI): domain Eukaryota; kingdom Metazoa; phylum Chordata; class Mammalia; order Artiodactyla; family Delphinidae; genus Globicephala; species Globicephala melas. Next base: position 120,774,680 of record NC_083317.1, read on the forward strand.
AGAATCTCAACAGCTCTTAAATCCCTTTTTTTATATCAATATATGTTTTTTATGATATCCTCTTTTTCATTATAAGATTTTGTAGAAACATCCATATCATTTTATAAAGGATTAGACTACATCTTTTTTCCATTTCTACTGGGCCTACCCCCTGTTATCAATGTTCATAAATTCCTGCAGTGATTTTGGAATGGCCTCTTCACTGGTCTCTTTGTCACTGGCCAGCATCTATTTATTTCAAGTTAGAAAATAGCTAAACATTTTAGAAAATAATACACTGAGCCTTCCATATCCATTCCTATAGTGAAATAAAGAGAGCAGATGCGAAAGGTCATTCACTTTTCTCACATTAACTTAAATTCCTTTGGAATCCTTGCACTACATTAATAAATACAGATCACTAAGGTATATTGACCTGAGAACATATAAATATTTAACGCAGTTTCTTTCAGACATGGTTTCAAGTGGGAAAGATTGGCATTAAAAATGAGAAACTGTATATTGGAAAAAGGTACATTATAGCTGCCCAACTAACTACTGTTTTCCATTAGAAACAAGTGAAAAAGAACTAGATGCTCAAGTAACCGCTTAAAGGATTTCGTTCCTAGTAGCCTGAGGAAGTGTTATAATTACTCTGTTAGGGGGTTCCATTGGAGGACTATAGAGTTTTACTCAGGTCTATTTCCAAAATAATTTTTGGATTTAAAAGTAGAATAACTCAATAATTGTCATTCTCACTGGGAGTCATTCCAGGTCCCCCAAAGCTTCCATATAAAGACAGGAGCTAAAAAACAATGAATAAAATAATCCTTTTAAATCTTTCTCTTGATTGTAAGCAGTTCAATTTCTTCCAGAGGTAGATTACTATGAAAAAAATTCTAAGTTAAGCTTCCTCAACATGTCTTGCTCCTGGGATCTCTAGAAATATTTTAGAATATTCTATTTTGACATTTATTGAAATGTACCTACATTATTTTAAATTGTCCAACATCTTTTGCCCCTTCCTCTGGTAGTAACACCTCACTTTGTTTGGGAGAACTGCTTCTCCCCACTCCAGCAACGTGGAGGGTTCTATCCTATAGCCACTTGACCCCTGCTCAAAGGTTACATAAGTAGTTGAGACTGTGTTATCATTGTGTCCTTCAACTCTGAGTCAGTATTTACCATGTCGTCAGAATCTTTCCCTGGGATTTTTCTTAAGTCCTTTTTGGTTATAGATCTATACATACATGAATACAAGGCATGCCAGTTTGAGAGACTGAAAACAGTACTATGAAGGAAGAAGAAATGTGAGGTTAAACAAGGCTTTGCTGGCAATAAGCTGTGTCTAGGCCTCTCCAGCTCTTGCGGAGTTTCTGCTTCTCCTGAATCATTCTATAACTTTCATTGCATGAATTACCCCAGTTTCCTACCAATAAATCCTCTATTTTCTGATTTTCAAATAAAAATACTTTCTAACATAGAAATCATACTGTCTAGACATCTGATGTTACTAAATGTACTACATTTTGGAGTGCTATGTATGATATTATCAAAATCATAGAGTAGGATGTCAACCTCAAAGGGTCAGGAATATTTTAAATATTTATAAATGTAAGAATTAGATAACAATCTGGAGATTGTGCTTAGAATATGTTACTTCCACATATAGAAATAATAGCTGTTTATCAAAAACAAGCATTAGGATTAGTGCTTGATATTCACTGCTTTGAGTTGTATCAGTATTTGTATGAAGTACATACAAAACTTTATTAGCTAACTGTGAAATAGTTTTATGTAATTATATATCTGTAGTTACTAAAGGAACTGTTATAATTTTCTTATTTCTGCTGTTGTTATTTCATTCCTAAAAAGTTGAGAATGAACTTCTATGCTGATACACAGAACTCATTTTACCATTTTTCCAAATATGATTTAACAGTGTTTAAATATTCTTATCTCCAACTTGTTGTAATGACCTCAAAATTAGCTGTTCTAATAATTGTTTATGTTACTTAGAGAAATTTAACAAAGCCTGGAACACAGGCACTGAGTAAATGTTTAAGTATGACTTTTAAGCCACATGGTTAGACTTTGGAGACATGAGAAATGGTAATTGTTTTTTCCTAGTACATTGCCATTTTCTGGGGATAGTGTAAATCTGAAAAATACACTACATATATAGGTAGTCCTCTCCCACCATAAATATTTCATAGCAAACAAGGAAGGGAGAATAATCTTATAGAAGGTAAAATTCCAAAAGAAAAAGTTAGTAAGAAATTTTAAAAGTCTATTATTGTTATTTTTTTTAACATCTTTATAGAAGTGTAATTGCTTTACAATCGTGTGTTAGTTTCTGCTTTTTAACAAAGTGAATCAGTTATACATACACATATGTTCCCATATCTCTTCCCTCTTGTGTCTCACTAGCTCCCACCCTCCCTATTCCACCCCTCAAAGTTGTCACAAACCACCAAGCTGATCTCCCAGTTCTATGCGGCTGCTTCCCACTAGCTATCTATTTTACGTCTGGTAGTGTATATATGTCCATGCCACTCTCTCACTTTGTCACAGCTTACCCTACCCCCTCCCCATATCCTCAAGTCCATTCTCTAGTAGGTCTGTCTTTATTCCCATCTTAACCCTAGGTTCTTCATGACCTTTTTTTTTTTTTTTTTTTTTTACTTAGATTCCATATATATATGTTAGCATGTGGTATTTGTTTTTCTCTTTCTGACTTACTTCACTCTGTATGACAGACTCTAGGTTCATCCACCTCACTACAAATAATTCAATTTTGTTTCTTTTATGGCTGAGTAATATTCCATTGTATATATGTGCCACATCTTCTTTATCCATTCATCTGTTGATGGACACTTAGGTTGCTTCCATCTCCTGGCTATTGTAAATAGAGCTGCAATGAACATTTTGGTACATGACTCTTTTTGAATTATGGTTTTCTCAGGGTATATGCCCAGTAGTGGGATTGCTGGGTCGTAAGGTCGTTCTATTTTAGTTTTTTAAGGAACCTCCATAATTTTCTCCATAGTGGCTGTAACAATTTACATTCCTACCAACAGTGCAAGAGTGTTCCCTTTTCTCCACACCCTCTCCAGCATTTATTGTTTCTAGATTTCTTGACGATGGCCATTCTGACCGGTGTGAGATGATATCTCATTGTAGTTTTGATTTGCATTTCTCTAATGATTAATGATGTTGAGGATTCTTTCATGTGTTTGTTGGCAATCTGTATATCTTCTTTGGAGAAATGTCTATTTAGATCTTCTGCCCACTTTTGGATTGGGTTGTTTGTTTTTTTGTTATGGAGCTGCATGAGCTGCTTGTAAATTTTGGAGATTAATCCTTTGTCAGCTCCTTCATTTGCAAATATGTTCTCCCATTCTGGGGACTGTCTTTTGCTCTTGTTTATGGTTTCCTTTGCTGTGCAAAAGCTTTTAAGTTTCATTAGGTCCCATTTTTTATTTTTGTTTTTATATCCATATCTCTAAGAGGTGGGTCAAAAAGGATCTTCCTGTGATTTATGTCATAGTGTGTTCTGCCTATGTTTTCCTCTAAGAGTTTGAGAGTTTCTGGCCTTACATTTAAGTCTTTAATCCATTTTGAGTTCATTTTTGTGTATGGTGTTAGGGAGTGTTCTAATATCATACTTTTCCATGTACCTGTCCAGTTTTCCCAGCACCACTTATTGAAGAGGCTGTCTTGTCTCCACTGTATATTCTTGCCTCCTTTATCAAAGATAAGGTGACCGTACGTACGTGGGTTTATCTCTGGTCTTTCTATCCTGTTCCATTGATCTATCTTTCTGTTTCTGTGCCAGTACGACACTGTCTTGATTACTGTAGCTTCATAGTATAGTCTGAAGTCAGGAAGCCTGATTCCTCCAGCTCCATTTTTCTTTCTCAAGATTGCTTTGGCTATTCTGGGTCTTTTGTGTTTCCATACAAATTGTGAAATTTTTTGTTCTACTTCTGTGAAAAATACCATTGGTAGTTTGATAGGGATTGCATTGAATCTGTAGATTGCTTTGGGTAGTAGAGTCATTTTCACAATGTTGATTCTTCCAATCAAAGAACATGGTATATCTCTCCACCTATTTTCATCATCTTTAATTTCTTTCATCAGTGTCTTATAATTTTCTGCATACAGGTCTTTTGTCTCCTTACGTAGATTTATCCCTAGATATTTTACTCTTTTTGTTGAAATGGTAAATGGGAGTGTTTTCTTAATTTCACTTTCAGATTTTTCATCATTAGTGTATAGGAATGCAAGAGATATCTGTGCATTAATTTTGTATCCTGCTACTTTACGAAATTCATTGATTAGCTCTAGTAGTTTTCTGGTAGCATCTTTAGGATTCTCTATGTATAGTATCATGTCATCTGCAAACAGTGACATCTTTACTTCTTCTTTTCTGATTTGGATTCTTTTTATTTCGTTTTCTTCTCTGATTGCTGTGGCTAAAACTTCCAAAACTATGTTGAATAACAGTGGTGAGACTGGGCAACCTTATTTTGTTCCTGATCTTAGTGGAAATGGTTTCAGTTTTTCACCATTGAGGACAATGTTGGCTGTGGGTTTGTCATATATGGCCTTTATTATGTTGAGGAAAGTTCCCTCTATGCCTACTTCCCACAGGGTTTTTATCATAAATGGATGTTGAATTTTGTTGAAAGCTTTCTCTGCATCTATTGAGATGATCATACGGTTTTTCTTCTTAAATTTTTTATATGGTGTATCACATTGATTGATTTGCGTATATTGAAGAATCCTTACATTCCTGGGAGGAACCCCACTTGATCATTGGTGTATGATCCTTTTAATGATCCTGCTGTTGGATTCTGTTTCCTAGTATTTTGTTGAGGATTTTTGCATCTATGTCCATCAGTGATACTGGTCTGTAGTTTTCTTTTCTGGTGACATCTTTGTCTGGTTTTGGTATCAGGGTGATGGTGGCCTTGTAGAATGAGTTTGGGAGTGTTCCTCCCTCTGCTATATTTTGGAAGAGTTTGAGAAGGATAGGTGTTAGCTCTTCTCTAAATGTTTGATAGAATTCACCTGTGGAGCCTTCTGGTCCTGGGCTTTTGTTTGATGGAAGTTTTAAAATCACAGTTTCAATTTCAGTGCTTGTGATTGGTCTGTTCATATTTTCTATTTCTTCCTGGTTCAGTCTCAGCAGCTTGTGCATTTCTAACAATTTGTCCATTTCTTCCAGGTTATCCATTTTATTGGCATAGAGTTGCTTGTAGTAATCTCTCATGATCCTTTGTATTTCTGCAGTGTCAGTTGTTATTTCCCCTTTCTCATTTCTAATTCTATTGATTTGAGTCTTCTCCCATTCTTTCTTGAAGAGTCTGGCTAATGGTTTATCAATTTTGTTTATCTTCTCAAAGAACCAGCTTTTAGCTTTATTGATCGTTGCTATCGTTTCCTTCATTTCTTTTTCATTTATTTCTGATCTGATTTTTATGATTTCTTTCCTTCTGCTAAATTTAGGGGTTTTTTGTTCTTCTTTCTCTAATTGCTTTAGGTGCAAGGTTAGGTTGCTTATTTGAGATATCTCCTGCTTCTTAAGATAGGATTGTATTGCTATAAACTTCCCTCTTAGAACTGCTGTTGCTGCATCCCATAGGTTTTGGGTAGTCGTGTTTTCATTGTCATTTGTTTCTAGGTAGTTTTTGATTTCCTCTTCGACTTCTTCAGTGATCTCTTGGTTACTAAGTAGTGTATTGTTTAGCCTCCATGTGTTTGTATATTTTACAGATACTTTCCTGTAATTGATATCTAGTCTTATAGTGTTTTGGTCAGAAAAGATACTTGATACGATTTCAATTTTCTTAAATTTATCAAGGCTCAATTTGTGACACAAGATATGATCTATCCTGTAGAATGTTCCATGGGCACTTGAGAAAAATGTGTATTCTGTTGTTTTTGGATGGAATGTCCTATAAATATCAATTAAGTCCATCTTGTTTAATGTATCATTTAAAGCTTGTGTTTCCTTATTTATTTTCATTTTGGATGATCCGTCCATTAGTGAAAGTGGGGTGATAAGGCCCCTACTATGATTGTGTTACTGTTGATTTCCCCTTTTATGGCTGTATCTGCCTTATGTATTGAGGTGCACCTACACTGGGTGCATAAATATTTACAATTGTTATATCTTCTTCTTGGACTGATCCCTTGATCATTATATAGTGTCCTTCTTTGTCTCTTGTAATATTCTTTATTTTAAACTCTGTTTTGCCAGATATGGAAATTGCTACTCCAGCTTTCTTTTGATTTCCTTTTGCATGGAATATCTTTTTCCATCCCCTCACTTTCAGTCTGTATGTTTCCCTAGGTCTGAAGTAGGTCTCTTGTAGAGAGTAGGTCTCTTGTAGCATATATATGGGTCTTTTATGTGTATCCAATCAGCCAGTCTGTGTCTTTTGGTGGGAGCATTTAATCCATTTACATTTAAAGTAATTATCCATATGCATGTTCCTGTTCCCATTTTCTTAATTGTTTTGGGTTTGTTACTGTAGGTCTTTTCCTTCTCTTGTGTTTCCTGCCTAGAGAATTTCCTTTAGCATTTGTTGTAAAGCTGGTTTGGTGGTGCTGAACTCTCTCAGCTTTTGCTTGTCTGTAAAGGTTTTAATTTCTCCATCAAATCTGAATGAGATCCTTGCTGGGTAGAGTAATCTTGGTTGTAGGTTTTTCTCCTTCATCACTTTCAATATGTCCTGCCACTCCCTTCTTGCTTGCCGTTTCTGCTGAAAGATCAGCTGTTAACCTTATGGGGATTCCCTTGTGTGTTATTTGTTGTTTTTCCCTTGCTGCTTTTAATATGTTTTTTTGTATTTACTTTTTGATAATTTGATTAATATGTGTCTTGGCATGTTTCTCCTTGGATTTATCCTGTATGGGACGCTCTGTGCTTCCTGGACTTGATTAACTATTTCATTACCCATATTAGGGAAGTTTTCAACTATAATCTCTTCAAATATTTTCTCAGTCCCTTTCTCTTTCTCTTTTTCTGGGACCCCTATAATTCGAATGTTGGTGCGTTTAATTTGGCCCAGAGGTCTCTGAGACTGTCCTCAGTTCTTTTCATTCTTTTTCCTTTATTCTGCTCTGCAGTGGTTATTTCCACTATTTTATCTTCCAGGTCACTTATCCCTTCTTTTGGTTGTTATTCTGCTATTGATCCCTTCTAGAATATTTTAAAATTCATTTATTGTGTTGTTCATCATTGTTTGTTTCCCGTTTAGTTGTTCTAAGTCCTTGTTAAATGTTTCTTACATTTTCTCTATTCTATTTCCAAGATTTTGGATCACACTTACTATCATTATTCTGAATTCTTTTTCAGGTAGACTGCCTATTTCCTTTTCATTTGTTAGGTCTGGTGCGTTTTTATCTTGCTCCTTCATCTGCTGTGTGTTTTTCTGTCTTCTCATTTTGCTTATCTTACTGTGTTTGGGTTCTCCTTTTCGCAAGCTGTAGGTTCGTAGTTCCCATTGTTTTTGGTGTCTGTCCCCAGTGGCTAAGGTTTGTGTAGGCTTCCTGGTGGAGGGGACTTGTGCCTGTGTTCTGGTGGATGATGCTGGATCTTATCTCTCTGGTGGGCAGGTCCATGTCTGGTGGTGTGTTTTGGGGTGTTTATGGCCTTATTATGATTTTAGACAGCCTCTCTGGTAATGGATAAGGCTGTGTTCCTGTCTTGCTAGCTGATTGGCATAGGGTGTCCAGCACTGTACCTTGCTGGTAGTTTTGTGAAGCTGGGTCTTGGCGTTGAGATGAAGATCTCTGGGAGATTTTTGCCGTTTGATATTACGTGGAGCTGGGAGGTCTCTTGTTGACCAGTGTCCTGAAGTTGGCTCTCCCACCTCAGAGGCACAACACTGACTCCTAGCTGGAGCACCAAGAAACTTTCATGCACACGGCTCAGAATAAAAGGAAGAAAAAAAATTAAGAGAAAGAAACAAACAAACAAACAAAGAGGAGAGGAAGAGAGAGAGAGAGGGGAGAGAGAGAGAGAGAGAGAGAGAGAAAGGATAAAATAAAGATAAAATAAAGTTATTAAAATAAATAATATTATGAAAAAAATTTTTTTAAGTATTAAAAAAAGAAAGAAAAAAAGAACAGATGGACAGAATCCTAGGACAAATGGTGAAAGCAAAGCTATACAGACAAAATCTCACTAGAAGCATACACATACATATTCACAAAAAGAGCAAAAGGGGTAAAAATAATATATCTTGCTCCCGAAGTCCACCTCCTCAATTTGGGATGATTCGTTGTCTATTCAGGTATTCCACAGATGCAGGGTACAACAAGTTGACTGTGGAGGTTTAATCCACTGCTTCTGAGGCTTCTGGGAGAGATTTCCCTTTCTCTTCTTTGTGTGCACAGCTACTGGGGTTCAGCTTTGGATTTGGCCCCACCTCTGCACGTAGGTCACCTGAGGGTGTCTCTTCTTCGCTCAGAAAGGATGGGGTTAAGGGAGCAGCTGATTCGGGGGCTCTGGCTCACTCAGGCCAGGGGGAGGGAGCGGTACGGAGTGCCAGGTGAGCCTGCGGTGGCAGAGGCCGGCATGACGTTGCACCAGCCTGCGGCATGCCATGCGTTCTCCTGGGGAAGTTGTCCGTGGATCACGGGACCCTGGCAGTGGCACGCTGCACAGGCTCCCGGGAGGGGAGGTGTGGATAGTGACCTGTGCTTGCACACAGGCTTCTTGGTGGCTGTAGTCTTAGCATCTCATGCCCATCTCTGGGGTCCACGCTGACAGCCGCAGCTTGCGCCCGTTTCTGGAGCTCCTTTTAAGCAGCGCTCTTAATCCCCTCTCCTCGCGCACCAGGAAACAAAGAGGCAAGAAATAGTCTCTTGCCTCTTCTGCAGGTCCAGACTTTTTCCCGGACTCCCTCCCAGCTATCCATGGCACACTAGCCCCCTTCGGGCTGTGTTCATGCCACCAACCCCAGTCCTCTCCCTGGGATCCGACCAAAGCCCGAGCCTCAGCTCTGCCAGCCCCCGCCCATCCTGGCAGGTGAGTAGACAAGCCTCTCGGGCTGGTGAGTGCTGGTCGGCACCAATCCTCTGTGTGGGACTCTCTCCACTTTGCCCTCTATCCTCTTGTTGTTGCGCTCTCCTCCGTGGCTCCAAAGCTTTCCCCGTCACCACTCGCAGTCTCCACCCACAAAGGGGTTTCCTAGTGTGTGGAAACCTTTCCTCCTTCACAGCTCCCTCCCACTGGTGCAGGTCTCATCCCTATTCTTTTGTCTCTGTTTATTCTTTTTCCTTTTGCCCTGCCCAGAAACGTGGTGAGTTTCTTGCCTTTTGGGTGGTATGAGGTCTTCTGCCAGCATTCAGTAGGTGTTCTATAGGAGCAGTTCCACGTGTAGATGTATTTCTGATGTATCTGTGGGGAGGAAGGTGATCTCCGTGTTTTAGTCTAACACCATTTTCTCCTGGTCCCCTTATTATTATTATTCTAAAGAGCAAAGTGGTGTATAAAGGTGTCAAAGAACTCTTTTAGGCAGAAAAGTTAAAAGTAAGTAAAAGAACAGATACAAGCACCAAAAATAAAGTGCAAGGCAACTCCATTTTGTAGACAAATAGACAGAAATATTTTATTGTCACCTTTTCATGGCAAAATTTATGTGTGGTTTCTTAATGAATTAGTTTAAGAAATGTATCTTTTATTCTGCAACTCACTGTGGTTAAAAATGAGTTCTATTTTGGATTTAAAATCACAATTTCTCCAATCTGTGTTTCATGAAGATTTCCAACTCAAGAAGGAGAAACATGTAACAATGTTTCTCTAAACACGTATGTGAGCTGTCATCTCACACGTCTCTCTCTGCTCCTCTATTCTATTTCCCTTTCATTGTATTTTCTTTACTTCTGTGGGAAGCTATGGCGGTCATGATGGCAGCAACAACAGTAGATAAAGCTTGTAAGGAACACTGATGGCTCAGGTCATAGAGGAAACATGAGAAGGGATAATGTGATAAGAAAGGTAAGTTACAGCTTAGAAGGAAGAAAAGCACCAGAAGAGCTCAAGCTGTTCCTGCTCTGAGCTATTTGTTTCCCACAGCAGGTAGCAGACACTTTGTGAGTGAGCCTTCAAATAATTTCCACCCCAGCATTTGAGCCACCCCTGCACACACTGAATGAAGCATAAATAAGCTTATCATTGCTAAGCCCTTCATAGAATGCAAATTCACAAAGAAAATGAATGTTGTTGTTAAACCACTAAGTTTGGGAGTGGTTTTTACACAACATTAGGTAAGTGGAACACAGGGGAAGAGTGATCTAAGTGACTACAGACTTTGCTTCAGAAATGATGAACGCCAAAAACATTTGAAAAAGCACATTTAAGGTTTTAAAGACAGAATGATCAACCCAGAATTATAGATGCAGGGAATACATTCCTCAAGAACATGATAAAATAAAGACATATTTAGGGGCTTCCCTGGTGGCGCAGTGGTTGGAAGTCCGCCTGCCGATGCAGGGGACACGGGTTCGTGCCCTGGTCCGGGAAGATCCCACATGCCGCGGAGCGGCTGGGCCCGTGAGCCATGGCCGCTGAACCTGCGTGCCTGGAGCCTGTGCTCCGCAACGGGAGAGGCCACAACAGTGAGAGACCCACATACAGAAAAATAAATAAATAAATAAAGACATATTTAGGTAAAAGAACATGAACATAATTTGTTCCCAGTAGAGCTGCAATACTAGAAATAGTAAATGTAGTTCTTCAGACTGCAATAGAAACTCAGATCTTTAAAGACAAATAAAAAGTATCAGAAATTTAAGTAAATTTGGCTGTATAAAACAAAAATTACCATCTTTTTAAAAGATATCATACCTTGGATAACTGTACCATAAAAGATGATAGGGTTGGAAAAAACAGGCTAGACAGTTGCAGGATTTTCTGCATTTTACATGAAAGTTTATAATATTAACTCTAAATGGACTGGAGAAATTAGAGGATTCAAAATATAATCCCTGGAGCAACCACTGAAAGTCATGTATAGCTAAAAATCAATAAATAACTAAAATAGAATTCTGAAAAAAAAATCCAAAATAAGTGAGAAAAAAGTACAGAGAAATAAAAAACAGAGGTGACAGGTCAAGTAAAATAATAAAAAATAAAATGTTAAACCTAAATACAGACATATCAGAAATTATATTGTATGTAAATTAATGATTGATATAATTAAAGGAGACAAAGGTGGCCAGAATGTATAAATAAAGAAAATGAAATTCCATGTTGTCAACATTTACTCTAAATATAAAATTCTCAGGTAAGTGAAAAATAAATAAATATATATATATATATATATATATATGACAAAGCCTCATTATTCACAGATTCTATATTTGTTAACTTGCCTACTACCCAATTTATTTGTAAGGCCCAAGTCAATACTTGCAGTACTTTCATGATCATTCATAGACGTGTGCAAAGCAGCAAAAAATTTTAGTCAACTTATAAACATATTCCCTGTTGAGGTAAAAACAAGGCCACTCTCTGCCTTCTTATATTAGCTCTCATACTACCAAACTAAATGACAATGAAAATACAGTGTATTCAAAGGAGTATTTCAGAAAAAAATAAGTTTAAGTGATTATTTTAGAACAAAAGAAGTTCTAAAAGAAGAGAAGTTTAAAGTATTGCTTTAAGGTGCTTGATAAGAAAAGTAAAGCTAAATAAGTAGAAAATAAGATATAGTAAAGATTATAACAGAAAGGAATGAAAGAAAAATAAATATATTAATAAATCTAAAAGCTGATTTCTTGAACAGATCAATACAATTGATATGTCTCTAGTTAAAGAGATTCAGTTGAGAGGGAGAGAGAGAAGATAAATTACCAAATCAAGAAAGAGAGATTATCACTACAGATCCTCCAGACATTAAGTGGATAACAAGAAAATATCATAAGTGGATAACAAGAAAATATCATACACAACACATTTGATACCTTACATGAAATGGGCAAATTCTTTGAAAAATACAACTATCCAAAAGTGATACAAATTAATCTACAGACCCAATAAATATCAATTAAAATTCTAGTAGGTATTTTTGTAGAAATTAGCAAACTGGTGATAACATATTTATAGAAATGAAAACAACCTAGAAAAGTTTCCTAGTTTTGTAAAGGAGAATGTAGTTACAGGACTTCTACTTGAGTTCAAGACTCATTCTCTGGTTACAGTAATACAAGAGAATGTGGTATTGATAAAAATAAGGCACATGGATAAATGGAATAAAATAGAGTTCAGAAACAAACCCATACTGTAAGGTCACTTGATACTTGATAATAACACAGACAATTCAATGGGGGAAAAAGTCTTTTCAGTAAGTGGTACTGAAACAACTGGACATCTATGTTGTAGAAACCACAAGAAGAAATCTTTGCAACCTTGCAGTAGTTACACAATTCTTAAGGAGGACACAAAAGCAAAGACCATAAGAGAAAAGATGATAAATTGGAATTATTCAAAGTTAAAATTTTACCCTGAAAAAGACAATAGTAAGAAAATTAAAAGACACTACACCAACTGAGAGAAATTTCTGCAACAAACATATCAGAAAAAAGACTTGGTTCCTGAAGATATTACAACTCAATAATACAAATCAAATAATAAATGGGCAAAATATAAGAATATGCATTTGACAAAAAAAGACATGAATATTCAGTAAGTGCAGGAAAAGGTTCAACATTATTTGTATCCAGGGAAACACAAATTGAACTATAAGACACTATTATGTATTCAATAGAATGGGCAAAATTTTAAAAACTGATGACAGTAGATGTTGACAAATATGTGGAATAGGTTGCTGCAGGGAATGTAATATGGTATATCCACTTTGGAAAACAGTAGCTATTTCTTTATGAAATGATCCACTAAGTCTACTCCTAGGTATGTATCCAAGAGATATAAAAAAGTCTAGACAAATTTTTATAGAAACTTTATTCATAGTAGTCCGACATTGGAAAAAACCCAAATGTCTTCCAACATGTGAATGACTAAAACAAAATGTGGTATACCCACTCAATGGAAAATTACTTGAAATAAAAGTAATGGACCATAGATATATGCAACAACATGAATAAATCTCAAAATCATTCTTTTTTTTTTTTTTTTTTGTGCGGTATGCGGGCCTCCCACTGCCGTGGCCTCCCCCACTGCGGAGCACAGGCTCCGGACACACAGGCTCAGCGGCCATGGCCCACAAGCCCAGCCACTCCGGGGCATGTGGGATCCTCCCAGACGAGGGCACGAACCCATGTCCCCTGCATCAGCAAGCGGACTCTCAACCACTGCGCCACCAGGGAAGCCCCTCAAAATCATTCTTAGTGAAAAATCTCTGACAAAAAGGAATACATACTACATGATTCAATATATACACATATATAATTCTTGAAGAGACAAACTCTATAGTGACAAAATGCAGATCCATCTTTGCCTAGCACTGAGGACAACAGGACTGATGAATTGTAAAGAATCACAAGGAAACTTTTGGGGAGCATACAAATTTTCTGTATTTGGATTGTGGTGTTGGTTTCACAGATACATACACCTAAAAAATGTTTTTTATTTATAAAATACAAATAAAGTTGATTTAAAATCGTATGTACAGTATACATACAATGGAATATTACTCAGCCTTAAAAAGTAAATTCTGACATATGCTACAACACGAATGAATCTGGAAAACATTATGTTAAGTGAAATAAGCCAGTCACAGAAAGACAAATTCTATATGATTCCACTTAAAAGAGGTACTAAAAGTAGTATTAATCATAAAGACAGACAGTAGAATGGTAATCGCCAGGGTCTGGGGGGAGGAGGGAATGGGGATTTATTGTTTAATGGGTATGAAGTTTCAGTTTTGCAAGACTAACTGGGTTCTGGAGATGGACAGTGGTGACAGCTGCACAATATAAATGTACTTAATACTACTAAACTGTACAATTAAAAATGTTAAGATGCAGAATTCCCTGGCAGTCCAGTGGTTAGGGCTCAGCGCTTTCATTGCTGGGACCCAGGTTCAATCCCTGGTTGGGGAACTAAGATCCTGCAAGCCGTGTGGCAGGGACAAAAAAAAAAAATAGTTAAGATGGTGAAGTTTATATTTGTATTTTACCGCAGTAAATTGGAGAAAGATGTGTACAGTCACTGGCACAAGGAATAAGATTATTACATTGAATACTAATTATCATGTCCATTACTGCATTTTGAGGTATATTTCTGATGGGAGAGGGTTTCCATTGGTGTACCAATGAGAAGTGAATTCTCTACTTAAAATTTTACACATCTCTTTATTAACTATCTAACTTATGATTCCAGATACCTCAAGCCTCGTTTCTTATTCACTACCCATGTACTTCCTTTGCCAGGCAGCTGGGGTACATTTTGATCCTGTACTGTTTCACCATGACACCTATTTTGTCATGATACCAGGTATGCTCTAGTAGATGGAATTAGTATTTCTGGAAGTCACACTTACATTCAATGACTTGCAGTTACTTAGCTATACTAAGAACCACATAAGTATATCCCACTAAACCAAAACCAAATTATCCTCAACTTATCTTTACCTTTGTCAGCATGAACTTTTGATATCACCAGGCAGGAGAGGAGCAAAAGGAGTCTCAGCTAACTATTGTTAAATATCCTAAATTTATAGTATTTATTTTTAAAATTGATGGACCTGTTTACATATCGAAAGTTCCACTCAAAATACCTCAGAAGGGGCCTGTGCACATGCAAGTGATGGACCTTGAAGCTTAAGCTTCATTAATTACCCCCCTAAAATCCACTTCTGATCATGCAAAACTAGACAAGTACTCCCATGCACTATAAAGAAAATCCCTGGAATTTAAGGGAATTACATAGATTTAGACAATGAAAATAGCAGCAGCAGCAGCTATGATGGACTAGAAAGTAGGGGCACTTCCCCCAATTTATAAGCACCACATTGAGATCTTTGTGTGACTCTGTCTAGTGAAAAAAATGAAGTTCCAATAATTACAACACCTTGTTACCAAAGCTACTGACCCAGAATCATACCCCTGCCCCTCCCTGGAACGGAAACCAATTACTCTTATCTAAGTTTCAGGAGGAAGCTGCAAGAAGAAAGAAAGCTAGAACCAACTAGGCCCAAGATGTTGGAAGATTTGACTTCCAGTAGACCTTGATCCTCATTATGCACGTATGGTAATATATTAGCATGCTAAATGACACATCCACCAGTGCCCTGACAGTTGAAGATTGCCATGACAACAACTAGAAAAGCCCATACAAGGACTGAAAAGAAGAGCTGCATCAGTTCCAGGTCCAAACCACACTCCTGTTCTCAGATAACTCATGAATATTCCTCCCACTCTTCCGAAATCCCTCCCTTTCACTTCAACCCTTCTATATATTTGATGTCTCCGCCTGAATTGGGTTGAGAAGTTGATTTGCAAACTAGGTTCCTGCTTCTCCATTCTTTGGCCATTGAACAAAGTTTGTGCTGTTCCAGTCTCAGCATTGGTTTCATTACTGGGAGCATGAATCCGATCAGAAAAAGAAACTTCCTGTCTGAGACAAGGGGTCTCTGCCCAGATGAGGACCCCGGGATGGGTCCAGTCAACAAATTCAGTAACAATCTGACTTGTCCACTAACTTGGGAAGTTGAGAGTTAGATCTAAGCTGACAAAATATTTCTGTTCCAGACCCCTATTGATAGCTACAAATTGATAACCACACAATAAAAAATGAAATGAGCATAGTCCCTATTCTTGTGTTAATCAGTACTGGAAATCCTCTCCCCTATTTTTGTTAAACAATACTGACAATAAGTGAAAATAACCTAGCTGTTTGTTCCAAGAAATATTTTCTCTTGAAAGATAAGACTGTGAACCAACTAAAGAGCTTATCAAAACTTACTCATTATGAATCAAGACCTTTTCCTTGCTGTACTCTCCAACCCAAGGTTAGTATGTCTTAAACTTTGTTCAGTCATAAACTAGTTTCCTTCTTTGCAAGACATACCTGAAAACCGTCCAGTCTAGACTCTGAAATGCTACAATGTTCCCCCTGAATTCTCTCTCTGAAACATGATCAAAGTTCTGTCAAGGTGGTGTTCTCCCTTCCTGAAATGAATCTAATACACTTGGCTTTGCTTGATCAACAGTTTTTTCCAATAGGCTTTTTGGGAGTTGGCAGTTGACACAAGGAAAAACAATAAACAAATGACTGGGAGGTAGAAGGCACTTACAAGAAGTCCTCAGGTTTTAAGCAGGTGTCTTTTTCATTGAGATATTTTATTGTACACTCTCTCATGGAAGGAATTCAAACCAAAGGTTCAGCATGAATGGAACCCACATATAAAGCAGATAGGTACTGCTTGATTAAAGTTAGAACATGGATAAAAATAAGGACAAGTGTGAACTTTGCGTTTTTATGATATACAGAGTTGTACCACTCAGGAATTTAGTAAATGCTTCCTGTGGTATTGAATGCTTCTCTTATTGAGTAAAGGTAAGCAAGATACAGGATATAATAACTCCCCCCACCCGATTTTCCTATATTGATTAACTGCAAAAATTGTTTCAGTTATCTGTGTTTTAGTTTCCTCATCTGTATAATCACAACACTCTCTACCTCTAATTATGATGAAAAGATAGTATAACATAATTACAGTTTAAAAATCTTTCTCGATTCTACAAGAAACATTCAAAAGGAGTCTATGTTAAAACTGGATTTTCATTAAAAACAATGCTTCTTACTCCTGAAATAATTAATAAAGACACGTTATGCTATGATGAAATGTGGCTTCACTAAGCACAGAAAAAAAATAAAAGTCTTTTAATTGAACTTTGGATTTTCAGAACTGAAAGAAATCAATTTTGCCAAGCTATTTGTATACACAAAGAATTCACAAACTGAAATTAGCTAAAGGTCAAGCATAAAATGAATCAGTTCTTAAATACTAATTAGTGCTTTACCAGAGATTGTATGAGAACATTTATGGATACAAAATTGAATAGTAGAGATTAAAAATGGAAAGTGCAGGTAGCTTTAATAATTTATTCCTCCCACACTAATAAGGATTCTATTTCATTTCTCAAACACAATTAAACAGTCTTCTCTTTCCCTCTCTTCTTCTATTTTTTTCCTTTGTGAATAAGACTGTTGATATAACTTTTAATTCATCTATGTTAATAACAAAAGGGGAAATATTCATAATTGAGAGGGGAAACATATTTAAATTTAAAAGCTTTTTTACTTGTTTATACACCACACTTCATTATCCTCACTATTATGTGTCAATGAAGTACTTTGTTCCAGAAAACAATGGGTTCTCCAAATACAGTCCTTTTATTAGATTCATTATTCCCCCATGGCTTGCCTTTAGCATAACAACTGCATTTATAGTTAAGGTCATTTGCATATATGACTTGAAAACTGAGATAATTGCAGTAACCTGTGAGAAGATTATTTTAGGATAATAAATTCCTTTAGGAACTATCTCATTTGTGTGGCCCAGTATGCTGACATCAGTTTCATGAGGTGTAAATACAGTAAGATACAGACAAAGTCATAATATGCATATGGTTTTTTCCTGGAAAGGATCACAGGAACTGAAATCTCAGAGAAGCTGCAACTAGTTATGAAAAATAGAAATTTTGGGGGGGAAGAGAAAATAAAATCCCCCAAAAAGGTTTTCTGATATTTCTTCCTACAGTCACTTGACCTGGAAGAAGAATAACTTGAACCCAGGTTTCCCAGATCCAATCTCTTTCCCCAACTGCCCCTCCCCCATTTTTAGAACAGTTTTAGATTTACAAAAAAACCCAGCAGATTGAACAGAGAGTTCCCATGTAGCAACCGTCCTCCACACACAGTTTCCTCTATTATTAACAACTTACATTAGAGCAATACATGATACATATGTTACAATAAACGAACCAGTATTGATACATTATTAACTAAAGTCCATAGCTTACATTAAGGTTTGCTCTTTGTGTTACATGGGTCAATGAGTTTTGACAAACACATATTATCATATATCCACCATTCCAGTAGTATGCAGACTAGGTTACTACTGTAACCAGATGCTTCACCTGTTCATTCCTTATCCCCTCCAACCCTTGTCAGCCACTGATCTTTTCACTATCTCTATAATTTGCTTTCTTCATACAGTTAGAATCATAAAGTAAGTAGTGTCTTCAAGCTGGTTTCTTTCACTGAAATATACAAAATAAATTTCATGTATGAAATTTATTTTGAATTTAAAGTTTCTCCATTTTTTTTGTGGTTTGATAGCTTATTTTGTTTTACTTCTGAATAATATCCCATTGTATGGAGGTACTACAGTTTGTTTATCCATTCACCTATTGAGGAACATCTTAGTTGTTTCCAGTTTTGACAATTATAAACAAAGTTTCTATGAACATTAATGTGCAAATTTCTGTGGAGACATAAGTTTTCCAGTTAATTGGGTAGATATCTGGGAATACGATGAGTGAATTATATGATAATACGATGCTTAGCTTTGTAAGAAACTGCCAAACTGTCCTGCAAAGCGGCTGTACCATTCTGTATTCCTACTAGCAATGAATGACAGTTCTTTTGCTCTGCCTCCTTGACAGTACCTGGTATTGACAGTTTTTGAATTATAGCCATTCTAATAGGTATATGGCCGAGTCTCACTGTTTTCATTTCCAACTCCTTAATGACATATTATGACCATCTTTTGACAAGCTTATTTACCATCTATATATCTTCTTTGGTCAGGTGTCTATTCAGATCTTTTGTCTATTGTTTAATTTGGCTGTTTTTTAAATGTTGATTTTGGGGATTTTTTTGGTATATTTTGGATATAACTCCTTTATTAGATATATTCTGCAAATATTTTCTCCCAGTCTGTCTGTGACTCTTCTTTTCATTCTCTTAATAATGTCAGCCACAGAAAAATTTTTAGTTTTAATAAAGTCCAACTTACCAATTTTTTTCTTTCACAGATCACACTTTTGGTGTTATATCTAAAAAGTCGTTGCGGGTCTTCCCTGGTGGCGCAGTGGTTGAGAGTCCGCCTGCCGATGCAGGGGACACGGGTTCATGCCCTGGGCCGGGAAGATCCCACATACCACGGAGCAGCTAGGCCCGTGAGCCATGGCCACTGAGCCTGCGCGTCTGGAGCCTGTGCTCCGCAACGCGAAAGGCCACAACAATGAAAGGCACACGTACCACAAAAAAAAAAAAAAAATCTTGAAAAAAAATAAAAAGTTGTTGCTAATCTCAAAGTCACCTAGACGTTCTTCTACGTTATTTTCTAGAAATTTTATAGTTTTGCATTTTACATTTAGGTTTATGATCCTTTTTAATTAATTTTAGCATATGGATATCAAATTGCTCTAGCACTATTTGTTGGAAATAATTTTGGTTTTCTATTTAGTTGCTTTTGTTTCTTTATCAAAGATGAGTTGACTAGATTTGTAAGGGTTTGTCTCTTGGCTCTCATTCTATTCCATTGATCTATTTGTCTATGTTTAACAATACCATATTGTATTTATTAGTATGGCATTATAGTAAGTTTTGAAGTCTGGTAGTATCAGTCATCTGAAATTGGTCTTCCTCTACAGTATTTTGTTGAGCAACTATTCTCCTGCCTTTCTCTCTTTCCTCATTACTCCCAATTCCCTGAGACAAAAAGATCTTAAAATTAGGCCAGTGAACAACCCTTCAGTGGCCTCTAAGTGTGCAAGTAAAAGGAAGAGCTGCATATCTCTCATTATAAATCAAAAGTTAGAAGTGATTAAGCTTAGTGAGGAAGGCATGTCAAAAGCTGAGACAGTCCAAAAGCTAGGCTTCTTGTGCCAGTTAGCTAAGTTGCAAATACAAAGGAAAAGTTCTTGAAGGAAATTAAAAGTGCTACACCAGTGAACACACCAATGATAAAAAGGCAAAGCAGCCTTATTGCTGATATGGAAAAAGTTTTAATGGTCTCCATGGAAGATCAAACCAGCCACAACATTCTCTAAGCCAAAGCCTAATCCAGAGAAAGGCCCCAACTCTCTCTAATTCTACGAAGGCTGAGAGA
The DNA here is from genome assembly GCF_963455315.2 of Globicephala melas. NCBI lineage: Eukaryota > Metazoa > Chordata > Mammalia > Artiodactyla > Delphinidae > Globicephala > Globicephala melas. The sequence continues at coordinate 120,794,764 of NC_083317.1, forward strand.
GGCAAGAAGCTGCAAAAGAAAAGTCTGAGGCTAGCAGAGGTTGGTTCATGAAGTTTAAGAGGAGGACCTGTCTCCATACCTTAAAGTATAAGGGGAAGCAGCAAGTGTTGATGTAGAAGCTGCATCAAGTTATCCAGAATATCTAGCTAAGATAATTCATGCAAGTGACTACACTAAACAACAGATTTTCAAGGTAATCAAACAGCCTTCTATTGGAAGAAGATGCCATCTAGGACTTTCATAACTAGAGAGGAGAAGTCAATGCCTGGCTTCAAAGCTTCAAAGACAGGCTGTCTGTCTTGTTAGGGGCTAATGCAGCTGGGAATTTTAAGTTGAATTCAATGTTCATTTACCATTCTGAAAATCCTAGGTCTCTTAAGAATTATGCTAAATCTACTCTGCAAGTTCTCTATAAATGTAATAACAAAGTCTGGATGATGGTACATCTGTTTACAACATGGTTTGCTGAATATTTTAAGCCCAGTGTTGAGAACTACTGCTGAGAAAAAGATTCCTTTCAAAATATGACTGCTTATTGACAATGCACCTGGTCACCCAAGAGCTCTCATGAAGATGAACAATGAGATTGAGTTTGTTTTCATGCCCACTAACACAATATCCATTCCACAGCTCATGGTCCAAAGAATATTTATGACTTTTAAGTCTTATTATTTAAGAAATACATTTTGTAAGGCTATAGCTTACATAGATAGTGATTCCACTGATGGGTCTGGGCAAAGTCAATCGAAAACTTTCTGGAAAGGATTCACCATTCTAGATGCCATTAAAAACATTCATGATTCATAGTAAGAGTTCAAAATTTCAACATAAACAGGACTTTGGAAGAAATTAACTTCAATCCTCATGGATGGCTTTGAGGGATTCAAGACTTCAGTGGAGGAAGTAACTGCAGATGTGGTAGAAATATCAAGAAAACTAGAATCAGAAATGGAGCCTTAATATGTGACTGGATTACTGAAATCTTATAACAAAACTTTTACAAATGAGGTGTCACTTCTTATGGATGAGCAAAGAAAGTGGTTTCCTGAGATGGAATCTACTCCTGTTGAAGATGCTGTGGAGATTGCTGAAATGACAAGAAAGGATTTTGAATGTAACATAAACTTAGTTAATAATGCAGAAGGAGGCTTTGAGAGGACTGACTCCAATTCTGAAAGAAGTTCTACTGCAGATAAAATGCTATCAAACAGCACTGCATGCTACAGAGAAATTGTTTGTGAAAGGAAAAGTCAATTAATGTGGCACATTTTATTGTTGTCTTATTTTTAAAAATCGCCACAGCCATCCCAGCCTTCAGCAACCACCACCCTGATCAGTCAGCTGCCATCGACATCAAGGTAAGACCCTCCACGAGCAAAGATTACAACTTGCTGAAGGCTCAGATGATGGTTAGCATTTTTTAGCAATAAAGTATTTTTAAATTAAGGTATGTACATTGTGGTCTTTTATGGATATAATGCTATTGCACACTTAATAGACTACAGTATAATGTAAACATAACTTTTATATGCACTGAGAAACCAAAAAAAAATTTGTATGGCTTGCATTATTGTGATATGATTTGGAACCAAATCTGTGATATCTCTGATGTACGCCTGTAGTTTCCTTTTGATTAGTGTTAGAATTGTATATCTTTATCCATTCTTTTACCTTTAATCTAACTGAATCTTTTTGCTCAAAGCTGATTTCTTGTAGACAACATATATTGGCTATCTTTTATCTGCTTTGGCCATCTCTGTTTTAATTGTTGCAGTTAGACCAGTCATATTTAAAGTGATTATTGGTATGGTAAGATTAGCATCATTCATAATTGTAATTGTTTTCTATTTAGCAGTCTTGCTCTCTGTTTCCTTCTTTAATCTTCACATCTTTATCTGCCTTCTCTTATTTTAAGTGAGAATTTTATGATAACATTTTCTCCCTCCTCTCAATGTATCAATTATACTTCTTTAAAAAAAAGTGATTTAAACTAAACTAAGTTCTCTTTCAAATAACACTGTACCACTTCATGGGTAATCCTGGTACCTTATAACAGAATATTCACAACCCCTCCGTGTCTCATATAATATTGCTGTCATTCATTTCATGTATCTATTCTCTATAAAGACCCAATACACTGTTGCTCTTATTACTTTTAACAAATAGTTAGCTATTAGATCAATTAAGAATAAAAACAATAAAACATTTTATTTTATCTTCATCTATTTCTTCTCTGATACTCTTCACTTCTTTATGTAGATCTGATTTTCTGACCGTCTACACTTGTGGGAATTTTTCCTTTCAGAACATTAAATATTCACTTCATTCTCTTCTTGTTTATATTGTTTTCTGACAAGAATCTTATGTAATACTTATCCTTGTACTTCTCTAGGTAAGTTGCCCCCCTCCTTTGACTTCTTTCAAGATTTTCTGTTTTTGTTTTTCATCACTTCCAATATTATATGTAAATTTATATTACAGAGGTGTAAATTTATTGGTATTTATCCTTCTTGGTGTTTTCTGTATTCCTGGGTCTGTGGTTTGATATCTGTCATACATTCTGGAAAACTCTGAGCCATTGTTACTTCAAATATTTCTTCTGCTCCTTTCTTCTTTTTCTGGTGTTTCAATTATGCATATAGTTCATGTTGTGTAATTATTCTGAAGATATTGGATATTCTTTTCTTTTTTTCATTCTCCATTTTTCTTTGCTTTTAAGTTTAGGAAGTTTCTATCACCCTATCTTTAAGCTCACCAACTCAGCTTAGCCATGCCCAGTGAATAAGTAAATCAAAGGCTTTCTTCATTTGACATGGTGTTTTTGATTTTTAGCATTTCTTTTTGTTTCTTTCTTAGAGTTTCCATTCCTCTGCTTACATTAACTCTCTGTTTTTTATGTTATCTAATTTTTATCCCATTAGAACCCTTAACATATTAATCATATCTACTTTAATTCCACTATCTGGTGATTTTAAGATTTGTGTCATCTGTATCAGGTCCTAATGTTTGCCTTGCCTTTTCAGTCTATTTTTTCTTGCCTTTCAGCCTACGTTGCAATTTTTTTGAAAGCCATACATGATGTATTGTGTAACATGAATTGAGGCAATTAGCCCTTTACTGCAAGATTTTATGTTAATCTGTCTAGATGTTGGGCTGTGTTTAATATTTATAGTTCTATAGATGTCAAAGTCTTCAGTTTACTCTAATTTCCTTTTGCTTTTTATTTTCCTCCTTTATCTTTGTGTTTCCCTAAAATTTCCTTCTTAAATAGTGTCTTGCAGCTCTCTTTGTTCTAATCTGCTGCTATTATACTGAAATCCTGTTGAATAAAGTGGTAGGTTTTGGGAAGAGGAAGTATTCTATAATTGTATGATTAAATCTCATTTTTTTTAGTGGGCTTGAATCTCTGGGCTGTCATCTTCAGAATAACTTATTAGCTCCCCCCCTTTTTTTCTACCATTATATGAGACAAAGTCTAGAAATGGCTTGAATTGGCTAACTGTCCTTCCCAGAGGTCACTTTGTTAAACTGGATTCCCTTAGAGGGTAGGCTTCTGTTATGAAAAACACACTGGGGTATTACAAAATGGTTACTTTTTCCTTCCATGGCCAGAATCAGGATGGAAATGTTTTCCAATCTTTATAGTGAGAACTTAATGGAATGGCTGGAGGCAAAACCCATGCAATTATGGGGGTCCTTTCAAGACTCAGTTCCCAGGAATTTTCAGCTCTTACACCAACCCACACTCAGCCACCAGCATTCATCAAAATTACCAACTAAATGTTCCTATCAGTACTGATCATGTAAGCTGATATTGACTGTGATATTTTGAGAATGTTGGTTTTGAGATGCTGGTTTTACCTGTGACCTCAATTCTCTGATGTATCTAGAAAAAGTCATTGGTTTCAGTTTGTTAATTTCTTTCTTATGAGGATGGGTGTGATGAGTTCCAAGCTCTTTAGGTGTCAGAGCTCTTATTACTATGTCCATTTCTTTTTACTGATAAATTTTAATATATAGAAATTTAAATTACTAGAGTCAATATACAAAGACATTTAAAGAAAAGGCATAATTCATCTTCATCAATTACTGTTTCTGGTCAAGCACCATCCAGTTCATCCTAGGAAGCAAATAAAGTTTCATAAACTTTTTCAACAAGTTTAATTCATTATAGTATTTCCACTACATAGAGGAAATATTTGTATTTTCTATTGTATTTCTATTTTCTGTAAGTATTTTCTTTTGTGTCTTATGTTAATCTTTCTTGTGGGTATAATTTTGGCTTTCATATCATTTAAAATGCTACCCTCCCATAAGCAATCTCCATAAAATATTAAACTGTATTTGGATATTTTCATAATCTGAATAGTAAATACTCTGCTGAGATTAAATCACTGTAATTCTTTTTACATTTCTATTAGTTAATATTTTACAAAAAGTATAAGTTGGTTAATTTTCTCACCTCTCAAATTAACTCTAAAAGCTTTTCAGCCAAATTTAGCTTAAATACTACACTGTGGACATAGCAATGCACTGTTTCAGTTTCTGATTTTTTAAGCTAAAGAATCCTGCCATTTACAGACAGTATAGAGTATAAAATCTGGTAATATACAGAAATTCATAAGTATAGAACTCAATTTATTCAAATGTAAATATCATTCAAGAAGTCTATAGTTTTTAAGATTAGACAATTAGGAAAAAAGCAAATATTTGTGTACTTAATGTTGAGGGAAATGTTGATGACACCATTTTTAGTGAAAATTAATTCTTAGTTTAAAAGTTAATCTAAGAAAAATTCTATTGAGACAATTAGAATGATCTTACTAGTGAATTGGATTGAAAATAAATATTTTTAGCAGCTTCTTGGCAGTATGCATCTGTCCAAGGTAGAATCATTTTAAAGGTGAGCAAAGAAAGGGAAAGGAAGCTTTCTCCCTCACTCAAGAATGGCACAAATCTCACTCATGAGGGCTCTGCCCTCAGTACCTAATCACCTCCCAAAGGCCCCACCTCCAGATAACATTGGGGGTTAAGCTTCAACATATAAATTTTAGAGGGACACAAACATTTATTCTATAGCAGTAGTTTATACAGGCACATAGTCAAAGACATATATACAGAGTTTGAATTGGAAATGCATCTAGTATTCATAATTTCTTTTACAGATAAAGGAATTGAGGTTTAGAGGGATTAAATAACTTACTGAGTTCACACAAAAGACAGAAACATGACAGAATCCCTTTACAAAGGTGAATATTCAAGGACAAGTAATTTGTCACCAAGTTGACTGGCCTTCTATCTTGATAGTCAATCATATATAGAACATTCTTGTGTAGGTGAGCAACTTTCACATAAACATGGATTTATTATAATTTATTATACATAAAGAAGAGTCTTTAAAAATAACATATAATCACAATATCCCTATATATAGTAAAGGTCTTTAAAAATATTGTAATTGAGGAGAATCTATTTGGATATTATAACTGAAAAGTAACCAAAGGCTATATTTCAAATCTGAGTAACAAAAAGAAGAAGCTGTACATAAATTTTTTCTTTTGCTTCAAAATAAAAGAGTCAAATTAAACAGCATCTTTATATTTAGTTGAAGAGATGCAGACGCCAACTGGGAAGAGCTGATATAATTTGCTCAGAAGTACACTCCCTTTCTATTATAATTAAAATTAATCTGCTCCCAAAATCTTTTGTTCCATTGAAGGCACCATATTTTAAGCAATCCATCTTTCTTCTGCTTCAGCCTGATGATGTATTATATTAATACATCATTAAAGAGACAGTTTCAGAAATGATGTATTAGTACAACACATCACTGGAGAAATCAGTAAGGATGCATGACTCATTAGAGCTCATACTTGTCTTTGAAGTAGAGAATTTTTTATTTTGAATGAGTTTCTTAAATGTGGAGGATCACAATAGTAGCACATCTGGTTACCAATAAGTTATCCCAAGTAGTTGAAAATAAATGTGGGCAGAAAAATATAACAAAGTCTGAGGAATGGGATTATGTGTCTTTGATAATAGTCCAAGATTCTAAGATGGTCCTTCTAAACAAAACTGAAGAATGAAGGCAATCAAACTTAACCAAAACGTTCTTTAAATATCTAATATTTAATATACTACCTGTCATTCTTTAATAGGATTTAAATAAGGAAAACATTGCTTTATCAATTCCATCACTTTAATATCATTAATGCTTCATATTTCTAAATCTCAGGCCTCATGGGGCAATCAGTACCTAAAATAGCATGACATTACTGAATTGTAATAAGAAGCGGTAAATCTAGAAACGTAGATTGGCTTTGCTTGACCTTTATATAATTAACAAGCAAAGTCTTTAAGAAAGGGTCTGGATACATATAGCATGGTGGTTAAAACACAAATTAACCAATACTCATAAAGCCAAGTCAAGTAAAAAATCAACAGTCAGAAAATGCTTTTTAAAAACTGTTTTCTCTACAACCACATTTGTATATTTCTTCCATTGTATGGCTCTCATTTTCCTGTCCACTGGTCATCAAGGCTTTTATGAACTGCTAAATTGCCTGCTGTATGGCATATGGTGAAGTGAAAGAAACTGTAAGAAAATAACATAATTAAAGAGCTTCTTTTTTTCCATTTATTTAACCTCTCTTGCAAATTCTCATTAAAATTTCATAGCAATTTGGTTTTGTAGGTGAATCATAAATTTTCTTTTCTGAAAGGAAGAATCTGACCTTACTTGGTTTACTATTTTTACTGCTCAAAGGTAAATATTCAGAAATATTACTTCCTATAAAAGCTGGGATAGTGAGTTTTGTTTGGCAGAGTGTTTTAAATCAACCTTATATATTAATTGACAATTTGGACTCAAATAACTACTCCTTGGAATCGCTGTATGTGATATTATCCATAATAGTCCAGGTGGAAAAATAATATGTTTTATAATAAAGAATTTAAAGAAAAGTAATCTTTACTTACATCACTATTCTGCAATGTTTTTAAGGCATTGTTAAAACAGTGTGATGCACATTAAGGCACAAATATGCCTGGTCTCACATTCAGATTTTGCATACTGTGTAGGAAAATCAATTAACTGGCAATTCTGAAACAACCCTGAAATTAGTGTTCAATACAATTAGTGTCATTTTAAATATGCACATTTATAAACTTTTTATTTAATTTTCAAAGGCAAGAGAAGATTGATGGACTTTTTGTTCTATTTTGTGAAACAATTTATTTTAGGGAAATGGATAGAGAATTTTCTGTGTGCCTTAGAAAATCTTTGCTTGGCCCTCAGCACAGGCCTTAGGTACAGTCTCCTCGATTTAGTTCAGGGCTTTGTTCATTTGAAGTGCTCTTTTGTGTATACCCCTGTACCTGTGTGGCCTGTATCCAGCTTTAAAAGTTAGCTTCCAGGCACTCATGACACTTCTGTCTCTCTCATACTAGACACCAACTGAGACTAATCCCAGGGTTTGCCTTAGCCAAAGCCCTCTTTCCCAGGGTGTCACAGGATTCCAGCAAACTGCAACTAAATGAATCAAGCAGGTGAGCATCTCCATAAAAAAACTTGCTAATACCACAAAGACCCACATACGAAAAAATAAAACATGGATTGAAAAGGCAATTTACTTACTCAATAAAAAAGATGTTTCCCTAATAGCCTGGCCTACCAAACCCACATCTAACAGAGGATGTTTGGAGTAAATTTTTTGTTTGTTATATAGAAGTTATGTAGTTGTTGACACTTGCATAAATTTTATTTTAAAGCCTGTAAAAATGAATGAGCTGATTAGTCAATATAGGTACTATTTAACTTAAAATTACATTTTCATAATGTTAAACACATGCAGATAAAAAGTCTATTTGGCTAAAAAACATATTTTAATTACTTGTCAACTTTTTCAAAAGATTCCTGGTAGTGTCTGTACAGTATTTTCCTGAAATAGTATTGTAGCTTTTAGAATAATGGCATCTGAGGTAAATGACTCTATGATTTACTGACCAAAGGTAACTGAGCCTTCTGACTAGATGAAACCAAATTTAACACAATGCATCAATTCTATAGGTGATCTGAACAAAAGGTTTCTGTAATTTCTAATTATTCTGAGATTATGGGTTTCGTTTAGTGCCCCCTCCCACAGCCTATTTTCTAATGGGCAATATCAGTTACTTTGAGCTATATTAATCCTAAGAGTCTAGATTCTATGGACCACAAATGGTAAGTTCTGCTTATGACAGTACCATGTTTGATAGAAAGGTACATATCGTATTTTGGAACACCCCCAAAATACTATTTAGGGAAAACAGGATCAAAATGAACATTCAGGGGTAAGAAAGAAAAGTATGATGAAAACTGACATAAGGCCTTTATATCAAATAAAGAAAGATGTGTTGCCTAGAACAGTCCACTTAATTCACATTCATATCATGTTCTGTCGATATCCAAAATGTAAATATTTTGGGCCAGCTATCTGCTCTTACTGAATCTTGTATACGAGCCTACATTTCCTTTTTCTCACTCATACTCCCATCGATCCCTATTCACACACATCTGTTTTTGACGCCCCATGAAATTCCAATCTGTATCAAAGATCCTATCACTCTTCCTTTATCATCAACACTGTAAACTCCCTTATTTTCTTAAATCACTCCAGGATCTCTCCTAAAGACCCTGATCTTCTCTGAGGGTACATATCTCCTTCAGCTCTTTTAAGTAGATGCTGTTTATTATTTTCCATCCCATGTAAACAAGAGTCATGCACTAAGTTATTACTTCTCCTCCCAAAAGCAGATGTATTACTTCTCCCAAAAGCAGATCATTTTTTACCACTCTGTGTCTCCTTACTTTTAGTTCACCTGCTCTCTCCCTTTTGTTCCCCTCATGTATTGGAGATTTCTTTGTCTTCCTTTACTCCTTAACCATTACCAAGCTCAGGCACAGTCAGAGGATCTTCAGCATCTCACTGAATGATCACCCAGTACCCTCACTCCTCAGCTCCATTTCTGTTGTTTGCACTCCAACTGCACCTCAGTCACTCACAGCCCTAACCCTGCATGTAATCCTTCCCAGAAAACAGGAATTCTGAACAAGAAGAGCCAGACCTACTTTCCTCTGAGTTCAATCTTCTCACCTGACAAATCAAAATGTGATAGTAGCACTACTGCTTCATTTGTGACCCCAAGTTTAAGTGAAGTGCTCAGACCTGCTCAACTCCTTTTAGAAGGCCAGCTCTTCAAGAGACCCATCCCCGCTAAAGGAATCAGTCTTTCACTGATTATTGCTATTATTGTCATTACTATTGTTATCATTTTGTAATACTCAATTAGAGGTACTGGGCATTAAATTATTATTGGCCAGAATCATCCATTTTCCTTAGAGGGACAAGTTTGACTTGGTGTCAAGTTCCTTATATTGAACCCCTTCCAACCCAAAAGTCACCATGATACATCTTGACTAGATTTGACTCATATTCCAAACGTAGTTTTGCCTTTCAGCCACTAGTACTTCAACCAGCACTTACATCCAAGAACTTAAACAGAGTGTTTGACCCATCAGCTTGGATTCTGTTTAGCTTCTCAATGAACCAGGAGACCTACTTTACAATCAAGGAAGTACAGCAGTGATGCATGACAATGGGATACCCTGGTACTATCACATGCCATACCTTCCAGAAATGGTCAGCCTGTAAAAGTGATTGATCAGCTGAGGGCACAGCTCAGGTGCTAGCTTAGGGATGATACCCAGTGGTATCCTATCTTTTCAGGATGGAAGCATTCATTTTCTAACAGCTGTGGGAGTGTTAATGGCTTTAAGTTTTCAGCTGAGTTTGCACTGCTCCTCCACCTCTGCCTTCTCCCCCCATGACTGTCATGATTGTCAACAGGTAAAGAGAGCTTTTTCAAGGTCATGTCCCCTTCCCTTCCAAATATTGGTGATAAAAAGGGCTAACGCCTGGTAACTTATCCCCCAAATGGGAAAACTTTTGGCCATTCCAGCTCTAAAGTTCCCCTCAGGATTGGCTAAATCCTTTATTGTGTCTGCCTGGCAATACTTACCAATCTCACTTTCTCATTTTTCTGCTGGTATTGATACTGAAAGTATTCCTCAGTAAAATTCCTTCATGTAAATCTTCATCCCCTAGTGTGCTTCCTGGGGAATCTGACCCTCATTACTCTCCTACAATGGAGGTTGGGAAATGTAGCTTTTAAGGTTGGTGGCAATGTTCCTAGCTAAAAATTGGTGTTCTAACTAAGGAAGAGTGGTATAATAGTTATTGGAGATCTTTCACTATCACACTACTGTAGTGTGTATCTAAAATATAAGATTTCCATGAGCAAGAAGAGTTTGTTTTTCACCATGGTATTGACACTGAGATATAGAAGCAGTCTATAAATATGTTTTTGAATAAATAAATGAATAGAAGCTGATTTTTGTATATCTACGTATGCAATTGTATAATTTTTAATTATAATGTCCCCACAAGTATGACAGAATTTTTTAAAAAATGAAATGTCTATGAAGATTATGGTAGTGATTATGTTTTGCTATTTGAGTCAGAGAGATTGCAAAAACCAAGAAATGATACACTTAATGCTGTAACAAAGGGCCGTCTTTTGAAGCAAAACATGGTAATTCATGTGTAACATTTTCCATCTAAAGTTATTCATGTGACAAGGCTCCAAATATTCAGAGAAACATCAGTTAATCATCAGGTTTGTAGCTGCCTGTGATTCAATGAAGATTTTTTTCACCAAGGGTGATTCTGTTCAAATAGAGTTTGCAGCAAGGAAAGCAGTAATTCCATAAAAAATAAAAACAATCAGATTTTCAATCACACCCTAAGCCAATTTCCATATTTTCTGAAACCAGTTTTCATCAACATTAACAAGCAACACTTTTTCTTTTTTGGCAACTGGAATTGAATAAAATGTTGCATTGTATTATTATAATAGCGTTTGTAAGGTAACAGTATAAAATAAAAATAAAAGGCAAAATTAATATGAAATTTCCAAAGCTGGATGTTTTTCAAAGCTTATCATTTACTAGCTACTTCCACCCTTCTGCCTTATGAAGATATCTTCACTTTAATACAGGTAGCATAACGGCCAACCCCCAAACATGAATCACAATTAGTTCATCATTATTCCCTTCCCTGAAGACTACACTCACTAGGAATTAATGGTGGCGATGTGACATGGTCATGGCCAGTTAGCACATGAAGGAAGGCCTACTTGGAGGGTGTCAGGAAAAAATTTTTGCTTTTTGGCAAAAGGGACAGGATTGCAAAGGTGGCTTACTTTTGCCATCTCTTCCTTTCTTCCTCCATGCTTAAAATAACTGCTATGAAAATGTAATATCTGGAGCAAAAAGAATAATTTTGTGTCCCACAAGAGAGAAAAATAACTGAGATGTCAGACTTTTGCTCTGATATCATTGAGCTGCAAAATAAATGCTAGAACTACCTGTTCCTAGATTTCCTGTTAAGCAATCAACAAATATAATGGGTTAAGTCAGAACTACTCAGATTATTATTGCTTGCCCCTAGAAATTCCCATAATTTAAAACATTTATTGAGAGTTTACTACGTGTCAGGTACTGCTATTAGTGATTTACATGCACTAATTAATTTTCAAGAAAATCCTCTTAAGTATATACTATTACTATCTCCATGTTACACATGAAGAAAATGAGCTGTAGAGAAACTGCCCAAAGTCCCACAGTGAATAGGTAATGAAGAAAAAATTAAAATCAAACCATTCAAAGACTTTTCAGAGACTGGTTCAAGCTGGCAGAGTAGAAGGACGTGCACTCCCTCCCTCTTGTGAGAGCACCAGAACAACAACTAATTGCTGAACAATCATCGACAGGAAGACACTAGAACTCACAAAAAGGATACCCTACATCCAAAGACAAAGAAGAAACTGCAAAGAGATGGTAGGACGGGCACAATCACAATAAAATCAAATCCCATAACTGCTAAGTGGTGACTCACAAATGGAGAACACTTATACCACAGAAGTCCACCCACTGGAGTGAAGGTTCTGAGCCCCACATCAGACTTCCCAACCTGGTGGTCCAGCAACAGGAGGAGGAATTCCTAGAGAATCACACTTTGAAGGCTAGCAGGATTTGATTGCAGGACTTCGACCAGACTGGGGGAAACAGAGACTCCACTCTTGCAGGGCACCCACAAAGTAGTGTAGGCATCAGGACCCAGAGGAAGGAGCAGTGACCCCACAGGAGACTGAACCAGAACTACCTGCTAGTGTTGGAGGGTCTCCTGCAGAGGTGGGGTGTGGCTGTGGCTCCCTGTGGGGACAAGGACACTGGCAGCAGAAGTTCTGGGAAGTACTCCTTAGTGAGAGGCCTCCCAAAGTCCATTAGCCCCACCAAAGAGTTGGGTAGTCTCCAGTGCTAGGTCACCTCAGGCCAAACAACCAACAGAGAGGGAACCCAGCCCCACATATAAGCAGACAAGCAGATTAAATTTTACTGAACTGTGCCCACCAGAACAACACCCAGCTCTACCCACCACCAGTCCCTCCCATCAGGAAGCTTGCACAAGCCTCTTAGATAGCCTCATCCACCAGAGGGTAGATAGCACAAGCAAGAAGAACTACAATTCTGCAGCAAGTTGAAGGAAAATCACATTAACTGAAAGACAGACAAAATGAAAATTCAGAGGACTTTGTACCAGATGAAGGAACAACATAAAACCCCAGAAAAACTGAATGAAGTGGAGATAGGAAGCCTTCCAGAAAAAGAATTCAGAATAATGATAGTGAAGATGATTCAGGACCTCGGAAAAAGAATGGAGGCAAAGATCAAGAAGATGCAAGAAATGTTTAACAAAGATCTAGAAGAATTAAAGAACAAACACCAAGAAGAAAGAACAAACAAACAGAAATGAACAATACAATAACTGAAATGAAAAATACACTAGAAAGAATCAATAGCAGAATAACTGAGGCAGAAGAACAGATAAGTGACCCGGAGACAGAATGGTGGAATTCCCTGCCATGGAACAGAAAAAAAGAAAAAAGAATGAAAAGAAATAAAGACAGCCAAAGAGATCTCTGGGAAACCATTAAATGCAACAACATTCGCATTATAGGGGTCCCATAAGAAGAGAGAGAGAAAGGACCCAAGAAAATATTTGAAGAGATTATAGTCGAAAACTTCCCTAAAATGGGAAAGGAAATAGCCACCCAAGTCCAGGAAGCACAGAGATTGTCGGGCAGAAAAAACCCAAGGAGAAACACGCCAAGACACATAATAATCATATTGACAAAAATTAAAGACAGAAAAATTACTGAAAGCAACAAAAGAAAAAGGACAAATAGCATACAAGGGAACTCCCATAAGGTTAGCAGCTGATTTCTCAGCAGGAACTCTACAAGCCAGAAGGGAGTGGCACAATATATTTAAAGTGATGAAAGGGAAGAACCTACAACCAAGATTACTCTACCCAGCAAGAATCTCATTCAGATTTGATGGAGAAACCAAAAGCTTTACAGACAAGCAGAAGTTAAGAGACTTCACAAGAAACCAGCTCTACAACAAATGCTAAAGGAACTTCTGTAAGTGGGAAACACAAGAGAAGAAAAGGACCTACAAAAGCAAACCCATACAATTAAGAAAATGGTCATAGGAACATACATATCGATAATTACATTAAAAGTGAATGGATTAAATGCTCCCACCAAAAGACACAGACTGGCTGAATGGATACAGAAACAAGACCCGTATATATGCTGTCTACAAGAGACCCACTTCAGACCTAGGGACAGATACAGACTGAAAGTGAGGGGATGAAAAAAGATATTCCATGCAAATGGAAATCAAAAGAAAGCTGGAGTAGCAACACTCGTATCAGATAAAATAGACTTTAAAATAAAGAATGTTAAAAGAGACAAGGAAGGACACTACATAATGATCAAGGGATCAATCCAAGAAGAAAATATAAAAATTATAAATATTATGCACCCAACATAGGAGAACCTCAATACATAAGTCCACTACTAACAGCTATAAAAGAGGAAATCGACAGTAACACAATAATAGTGGGGGACTTTAACACCTCACTTAACCAATAGACACATCATCCAAAATGAGATAAGGAAGAACAAGCTTTAAATGATACAATAGACTAGATAGATTTAATTGCTGTTTATAAGACATTCATTCAAAAACAGCAGATTACACTTTCTTCTCAAGTGCACACGAACATTCTCCAGGATAGATCACATCTTAGGCCACAAATCAAGGCATGGTAAATTTAAGAAAGTTGAAACCATATCAAGCATCTTTTCCGAACACAATGCTATGAAATTAGAAATAAATTATAGGGAAAAAAAGGTAAAAAACACCAACACATGGAGGCTGAACAATATGTTACTAACAAACCAAGGGATCACTGAAGAAAGCAAAGAGGAAACCAAAAAATAAGTAGAAACAAATGATAATGAAAATGCGACAATCCAAAACTGATGGGATGTAGCAAAAGCAGTTCTAAGAGGGAAGTTTATAGAAATACAAGCCTACCTCAAGAAACAAGAAAAATCTCAAATAAACAATCTTACCTTATACCTAAAGGAAACAGAGAAAGAAGAACAAAGCCCAAAGTTAGCAGAAGGAAAGAAATCATAAAGATCAGAGCACAAATGAATGAAATGGAAACAAAGAAAACAACAGCAAAGATCAATAAAACTAAAAGCTGGTTCTTTGAGAAGAAAAAAAAGTTGATAAACCTTCAGCCAGACTCATCAAGAAAAAGGAGGAGAGGACTCAAATCAGTAAAATTACAAATAAAAAAGAACTTACAATGGACACCACAGAAATACAAAGCATCATAAGATAATATTACAAGCAACTCTATGGCAATAAAATAGACAACCTGGAAGAAATGGCCAAATTCAAAGAAAGATATAACCTTCCAATACCGAGCCAGGAAGAAATAGAAAATATGAACAGACCAATCACAAGTAATGAAATTGAAACTGTGATTAAAAATCTTCCAAAAAATAATAGTCCAGGACCAGATGGCTCCACAGGTGAATTCTGCCCAACATTTAGAGAAGAGCTAACACCCATCCTTCTCAAACTCTTCCAAAAAACTGCAGAGGAATGAACACTCCCAAATACATTCTATGAACCCACCATCACCCTGATACAAAAACCAGACAGAGATATTACAAAAAAAAAAAAATTACAGACCAATATCACTGATGAATATAGGTGTGAAATCCTCAACAAAATAATAGCAAACAGAATCCAACAACACATTAAAAGGATCATACACCATGATAAAGTGGGATTTATCCCAGGGATCCAAGGATTCTTCAATATATGCAAATCAATCAATGTGATAAACCATATTAATAAACTGAAGAATAAAAACCATATGATCATCTCAATAGATGCAGAAAAAGCTTTTGACAAAATTCAAAACCCATTTAGGATAAAAACTCTCCAGAAAGTGGGCACAGAGGAAAACTATGGCAACATAATAAAGCCCATATATGACAAACCCACAGCAAACATCATTCTCAACGGTGAAAAACTGAAAGCATTTCCACCAAGATCAGGAACAAGACAAGGATGTCCACTCTTGCCACTATTATTCAACAAAGTTGAGGAAGTCCTAGCCACAGCAATCAGAGAAGAAAAAGAAATAAAAGGAATACAAATCGGAAAAGAAGAAGTAAAACTGTCACTGTTTGCAGATGACATGATACTATACATAGAGAATCCTAAAGATGCCACCAGAAAACTACTAGAGCTAATCAATGAATTTCGTAAAGTTGCAGGATACAAAATTAATGCACAGAAATCTCTTGCATTCCTAAACACTAATGATGAAAAATATGAAAGAGAAATTAGGAAACACTCCCATTTACCATTGCAAAAAAAAGAATAAAATACCTAGGAATAAACCTACCTAAGGAAACAAAAGACCTGTGTGCAGAAAACTATAAGACACTGATGAAAGAAATTAAAGATGATACCAACAGTTGGAGAGATATACCATGTTCTTGGATTGGAATAATCAACATTGTGAAAATGACTATACTACCCAAAACAATTTACAGATTCAATGCAATCCCTATCAAACTACCAATGGCATTCTTCACAGAACTAGAACAAAAAAATTCACAATTTGTATGGAAACACAAAAGACCCCAAATAGCCAAAGGACTCTTGAGAATGAAAAGCGGAGCTGGAGGAATCAGGCTTCCTGACCTCAGACTGTACTACAAAGCTACAGTAATCAAGACAGTATGGTACTGGCACAAAAACAGAAAGATAAATCAATGGAACAGGATAGAAAGCCCAGAGATAAACCCATGCACATATGGTCACCTTATCTTTGATAAAGGAGGCAAGTATATACAACGGAGAAAAGACAGCTTCTTTAATAAGTGGTGCTGGGAAGACCGGACAGTAACATGTAAAAGAATGAAATTAGAACACTCCCTACCACCATACACAAAAATAAACTCAAAATGGATTAAAGACCTAAATGTAAGGCCAGAAACTATAAAACTCTTAGAGGAAAACATAGGCAGAACACTCTATGACATAAATCACAGCAAGATGCTTTTTGGCCCACCTCCTAGAGAAATGGAAATAAAAACAAAAATAAACAAATGGGACCTAATGAAACTTAAAAGCTTTTGTACAGCAAAGGAAAACATAAACAAGACGGAAAGATAATCCTCAGAATGGGAGAAAATATTTGCAAATGAAGCAACTGACAAAGGATTAATCTCCAAAAGTTACAAGCAACACATGCAGCTCAATATCAAAAAATCAAACAACCTAATCCAAAAATGGGCAGATGACCTAAATAGACATTTCTCCAAAGAAGATATACAGACTGCCAACAAACACATGAAAGGATGCTCAACATCACTAATCATTAGAGAAATGCAAATCAAAATTATCATGAGGTGTCACCTCACACCAGTCAGAATGGCCATCAACAAAAAATCTACAAACAATAAATGCTGGAGACGGTGTGGAGAAAAGTTAACCCGCTTGCACTGTTGGTGGGAATGTAAATTGTTACAGCCACTATGAAGAACAGTATGGAGGTTCCTTAACAAACTAAAAATAGAACTACCATATGCCCCAGCAATCCCACTACTGGGCATATACCCTGAGAAAACCATAATTCAAGAAGAGTCATGTACCACAATGTTCATTGCAGCTCTATTTACAATAGCCAGGACATGGAAGCAACCTAAGTGTCCATTGACAGATGAATGGATAAAGAAGATGTGGCCCATATATACAATGGAATATTACTCAGCCATTAAAAAAAAAACGAAACTGAGTTATTTGTAGTGAGGTGGATGGACCTAGAGTCTGTCATACCAAGTGAAGCAAGTCATAAAAAGAAAAACAAATACCATATGCTAACACATATATATGGAATCTAAAAAAAAAAAAAAAAAGGTTCTGAAGAACCTAGGAGCAGGACAGGAATAAAGACACAAATGTAGAGAGTGGACTTGAGGACACTGGGAGGGGGACGTTTAAGCTGGGACGAAGTGGGAGAGTGGCACTGACATATATACACTACCAAATGTAAAATAGATAGCTAGTGCGGTAGCAGCTGCATCGCACAGGGAGATTAGCTCAGTGCTTTGTGACCACCTAGAGGTGTGGGATAGGGAAGGTGGGAGGGAGACTCAAGAGGGAGGAGATTTTGGGATATATGTATATGCATAGCTGATTCACTTTGTTATAAAGCAGAAACTAACACACCATTGTAAAGCAATTATACTCCAATAAAGATGTTTAAAAAAAAAGTAAAAATAAAAAATACTATTGCTTTTAAAAATCAATGGAAACAAGTAGATATAGCAAATTAAATCTCTTCTCCTCTGGAATTTTATTAAATTTGTATGGATGCAGAGTTGAAGGAGGTGTTAAAAACCATGTCTATCCAGGGATAAACAAGCAATGGAAATAATGAATATAAAAACTGGGGATAATTCATGCACTGTACAGTATTTGTCTTTCTCTATCTGAATTATTTCACTTAGTTTAATATCCTCTAGGTCCATCCATATTGTTGCAAATGGCAGAATTTCATTATAATGGCTGAGTAACATTCCAGTCTGTACGTATATCACATTTTCTTTTTCCATTTTTCTGCAGATGGAAACTTGGGTGGCTTCCATATCTTGGCTATTGTGCTGCTATGAAAATTGAGGTGCATGTATCCTTTTGAAATAGTGGGGTTTTTCTCTAGATTTATACCTAGGAATGGGATTTGTGGATCATACAGTAGTTCCATTTTTAGTTTTCGGAGGAACCTCCGTATTGTTTTCCACAGTAGCTGCATTCTTTACATTCCCACCAACAGTGCACAAGGATTCCCTTTTCACCACATTCTCAGCAACACTTGCTATTTATTGTCTTTCTGATAATAGCCATTTTTGTGGGTGTGAGGTGATTATCTCGTGGTTTTGATTTGTATTTCTCCAATGACTAGTGACGCTGAGCATCTTTTCATGTGCCTGTTGGCCATCTGTATATCTTCTTTAGAAAAATGTCTTTTTGGATCCTCTGCCCATTTTTTTTTCTGTTTCTGTTTTTTGATGTTCAGTTGTATTAGATCTTTGTATATTTTGGATATTAACCACTTATTGTATATTTTGTTTGAAAATACCTTCTCTCATTCAGTAGGTGGACTTTTTGTTTTGTTGATAGTTTCCTTCACTGTGCAAAAGCTTTTTAGTTTGGTGTAGTCCTATTTGTTTATTTTTACTTTTGATTCCCCCGCCTGAGAAGACATATCCAAAAAATATTACTGAGAAGGATGTCAGAGAGTTTACTACCTATGTTTTCTTCTAGAAGTTTTGTGGTTTCATGTCCTACATTTATATCTTTAATCCATTTTGAATGTATTTTCATGTATGGTGTGAGAGAGTAGTCCAGTTTGATTCTTTTGCATACAGCTGTCCAGTTTTCCCAACACCATTTATTGAAGAGGCTTTCTTTTCCTCATTGTGTATTCTTGATGCCTTTGTTGTAGATTAATTACCTATGTAAATGTGGGTTTATTTCTGGGCTGCCCATTCTCTTCCATTGGTCTGTGTGCCAGTTTTTTGCCAGAAACATACCTCTTTTATTACTGTATCTTTGTAGTTCAGTTTACAAATAGAGAATGTCATACCTCCAGTTTGGTTCTATATCAAAATTTTTTTGGCTATTCAGGGTGTTTTGTGTTTCCATATGAATTTTAGAATATTTGTTCTATTTCTGTGAAATAATCCACTGGTATTTTGACAGGGATTGCATTCAATCTGTAGATTGTCTTGTTTAGTATGTTCCTTTTAACAATGTTAATTTTTTCAATCCATGAGCACAGTAAATTTCCATTTGTTTGAGTCATCTTCAATTTCTTTCATGATGTCTTATAATTTTCCAAATATAAGGCTTTTACCACCTTGGCTAGATTTATTCCTAGGTATTTTATTATTTTTGATGTGATAGTAAATGGAATTTTTTTTCTTAATTTCTCTTTCTGATAGTTCATTGTTAGTGTATAAAATGCAAACAATTTCTATATATTATTTTTATATCCTGCAACTTTAACAAATTCATTGATGAGCTCTATTAGTTTTTTGGTGGCATCTTGAACATTTTCTATGTAAAGTATCATGTCATCTGCAGTGTCAGTTTTACTTTTCCTTTCCAATTTGAATTTTCTTTTCTTTTTTTCGCCACACAGCACGGCATATGGCATCTTAGTTCCCTGGCCAGGGATCTAACCTGTGCTCCCTGCATAGGAAACATGGTGTCTTAACCACTGGACCACCACAGAAGTCCCCTGAATTTCTTTTCTTTTTCTTTTCTCATTGCTGTGGCTAAGACTTCCAATACTATGTTCAATAGAGTGGTGAAAGTGGGCATCCTTGTCTTGTTCCTGATCTTAGAGTAAATGTTTTCAGCTTTTCATTGCTGAGTATGTTAGCTGTGAGCTTGTCATATATGGCCTTTATTATGTTGAGGTATGTTCCCTCTCTACTCACATTGTCCAGCGTATTTATCATAAATGGATGTTGAATTTTGTCAAAAGCTTTTTCTGCATGTATTGAAATAATCATATGATTTTCAGTCTTCAGTTTGTAATGTGGTGTATCACATTGATTGATTTGTAGATTTTAAACTATCCTTGCGTCCCTGCGATAAATCCCTCTTGATCATGGTGTATGACCCTAATACTGCATTGTTGAATTTGGTTTGCCAATATTTTGTTGATGAGTTTTCCATCTATGTTCATCAGTGATTTTGGCCTACAATTTTCTTTTCTGTGGCATCTTTGGTTTTGGTATCAAGGTGATGCTGGCCTTGTAGGAGTTTGGAAGCAGTCCTTCCTCTGCAATTTTTTGGAATAGCTTGAGAATGATAGATGCTAAATTCTCTCTACATGTTTGGTAGAATTCACCTATGAAGTCAGCTTTTCCTGGACTTTTGTTTGTTGGGAGTTTTAATATTACTGATTCACTTTCATTACTGGTAATTTGTCTGTTCATATTTACTATTTCTTCCTGGTTCATTCTTAGGAGATTTTAAATTTCTGTGGTGCTGGTTGTAATTTTTTATGTTTCATTTCTGATTTTATTGATTTGGCCCCTTTCTATTCTTTTCTTGGAAAGTCTGATTTCCATTTGCATGAAACACCTTTTTCCATCCCCTAACTTTCAGTCTGTGTGTGTCTTTAAGCTCTGAAGTGAATTTTTTATAGGAATCATATATATGGTTCTTGTTTTTGTATCCATTCAGCCACTCTATGTCTTTTAATTGGAGTACTTAATCCATTGACGTTTAAAGTAATTATTGATATGTATGTACTTATTGCCATTTTCATAATTGTTTTTGCATTGTTTTTGTAGTTATTTTTTGTTCCTTTCTTCTTTTGCTCTCTTCCCTTGTGCTTTGATGACTATCTTTAGTGCTATGTTTGAATTCCTTACTCTTTTTGTGTGTGTCTATTATAGATTTTTGGTTTGTGGTTACCATTAGATGTGCGTGTATATATATATATATATATATATACACACACATATATATATATATACATATATATGTATATATGTAATTTTAAGTTGCTGAGCTCTTAATTTCAAATGCATTTTAGCAATCCTTCATTTTTACTTTCCTCCCCTTTACGTTTTTGACATATTTATTTCTTTCTGGTTTGTGTATCCCTTATCTACCTATTGTGGATATAGATGATTTTACTACTTTCAGCTTTTAACCTTCCTACTAGCTTTATACATGGTTGACTTACTACCTTTACAGTATGTTCGCCTTTATCAATGTGATTTTTCCTTTCATACTTTTCATATTTCTAATTGAGGCCTTTTCTTTTCCACTTAGAGAAGTCCCTTTAACATTTCTTGTAAATCTGGTTTCATCCTCCTAAACTCTTTTAGCTTTTTCTTGTCTGTAAAACTTTTGATCTCTCCTTCAAATCTGAATGAAAGACTTGCTTGGAAGAGTATTCTTTGTTTTAAGTTTTACCCTTTTATCACTTTAAATATATTGTGCCACTCCCTCCTGGCCTGCAGAGTTTCTGTTGAAAAGTCAGCTCATAGCCTTATGGGAGTACTCTTGTTGCTTTTTCCTTGCTGCTTTTAATATTCTCTCTTTATCTTTGTCATTTTAATTACTATGTGTCTTGGTGTGGTCCTCTTTGGGTTGATCCTGTTTGGAAATCTCTGTACTGCCTGGACTTGGATGTCATTTTCCTTTCCCAGGTTAGGGAAGTTTTCAGCTATTATGTCTTCAAATATATTCTCTGTCCCTTTCTCTCTTTTCTCCTTCTGGGATCCCAATAATGCAAAAGTTAGTATGCTTGATGTTGTTTCAGACATCTCTTAACTTGTCCTCAATTTTTAAATTCTTTTTTCTTTTCAGCATCAGTGATTTTCACTACTCTGCCTTCCAGTTCACTGATCCATTGCTCTGTGTCATCTAATCTACTGTTGATACCTTCTAGTGCATTTTTCACTTCAGTTATCATATTCTTCAGATCTGTTTAGTTCTTCTTTATATTTTCTAAATCCTTGTTAAAATTTTCTAACTTCTGGGCTTCCCTGCTGGCGCAGTGGTTGAGAGTCCGCCTGCCAATGCAGGGGACACGGGTTCGTGCCCCGGTCCGGGAGGATCCCACATGCCGCGGAGCAGCTGGGCCCGTGAGCCATGGCTGCTGAGCCTGCGCATCTGGAGCCTGTGCTCCGCAATGGGAGAGGCCACAACAGTGACAGGCCCATGTACCACAAAAACAAAAACAAAACAAAAACAAAAATTTCTAACTTCTCTGTTCATTCACTTTCGAGTTTTCTTGAGCATCTTTATGGTCATTAATTTGAACTCTTTACCATGTGGATTGCTTATCTCTGCTTCACTTAGGTCTTCTTCTGGGGTTTTACCTTGTTCCTTTGTTTGGAACATATTTATCACTTAATTTTGCCTAGTTTGCTGTTTTCTTTCTATATATTTTGTAGGTTGGTTATGTTTCCTGATCTAGGAGACATGGCCCTTTGTTGGAGACATCTTTTGTGTCCCAGCAGCACACTCTCTTCTGGTCACTAGAGCTATATGCTCTAGAGGTCTCTCCTATGTGGGCTGCATGGGCCCTTCTGCTGTAGTGGGCTGGCTGCTGTGGGCAGTCTGGTAGGCATGGCTGACTCCCATTCTGATTTTTTGCCAGGTCCTGTGCCATTGGTGTGTGGAGTCAAGTGTCCCTAGGGTCCTGGAGGTACTGCTGGCTCACTGGTAGATGGTGCTGGGTTCCAGAGTGGATAGTTGTGAGGCTATGGATCCTAAATCTAGTGTCAGTCTCCTGGTTGGGTCCAGTTCGTGACATGGCTGGCTGTAGGGTCCAGGGTGTCTCTAAGCTGGTATCAGCCTCCTGGTGAGTGGTACCTGACCCCAGGGAGGCTGGCTGTGTGTGTCTCAGAGCTGGTATCAGCCTGCTGGCATGGAAGGCTGGAGCCCAGGCGTCCCCAGGGTTATTGCTGGCCTATTGGTGGGTGGGTTCAGGTCCTGGGGCTCTGGTTGCTGGGCCCAGGGGTCCACATAGTTGTTTTTGGCCTGCTGGTGGGCAGAGCTGGGGATCAGAGGGTCCCAGGGAAGGTGCATGCCTGCTGGTATGTGGGCTGGCTACAGGGCTGCAATGGTTCTGGGGCTGATGCTGGCCCACTGGTGGGTAAGATCAGGTCCTGATGTTAGTGCCAGCTCATTGGTAGACACAGTCAGGTCCCAGGGTCTTTGTAAGTCTCTGGAGGCCCTGTAGACTGTGTTGGCCCACTAGTGGTCAATGCCAGAGTTCAAGGGGTGCTAAGGCTAGTGCTGGCCTTTGGTGGATGAGGCCAGGTCCCAGGGTTGCTAGGGGTTCAGAGGGCCCTATGGCAACTGGCCTGCTGGTATGGGGGCTCAGTCTCCACCAGGCTAGCTGCTTGGACTGAGGCATCCCAGTCCTATTGCTGAGAGACTGGTAGATGAGTCTGGGTCCCAGGGCTAATAAGCTAGAGGGAGAATTCCAAAGTTGTTCTTGTCAGCGCCAGTGTCCACATGGTGAAATGACCTCCCCAAAATGGATGCCACCTGCTAGACTACAGTTGTTCTTTAAAAACAGTAAGTCCCTTACATACGAATGAGTTCTGTTCTGAGAGTGCATTCGTAAGTCCAATTTGTTCATAAGTCCAACAAAGTTAGCCTGGATACCCAATTGACACAATCGGCTATATAGTATTGTACTGTAATAGGTTTGTAATACTTTTTACA
This sequence comes from Globicephala melas, assembly GCF_963455315.2. NCBI lineage: Eukaryota > Metazoa > Chordata > Mammalia > Artiodactyla > Delphinidae > Globicephala > Globicephala melas. Next base: position 120,818,579 of record NC_083317.1, read on the forward strand.
CAAATAATACATAAAAAACAAACACAAAAAATAAAGAAAACGTTTAATCTTATAGTACAGTACCCTGAAAAGTCCAGTAGTACAGTATAACAGCTGGCATACAGGGGCTGGTATCAAGTGGACAGGCAAGAAGAGTTACTGACTGGAGGTGGGAGTTGGTAGAGCTGAAGGATCGTGAGCAATAGGAGACGGAGGGCAAGATGAAATTTCACTCACACCTGACAATGATGGAACACACGTTCACATCTTTGAAAGTTCGCAACTTGAAGGTTCGTACGTAGGGTATTACTGTAGTTGTAATTTTGGTGTGCCCTTGGGAGGAAGTGAGATCAGGGGCTTCCTCTTATCATTTTGGCCAAACCTCTCTGAGCACTAACTCCTGATTATCACTTTTTATCTAATTTACTGCTTGTTCTTAGATCTGCAGGCTGCTAATAATGATACTGGTCTGACTGAATGGGTACTTTTGTCCAAACTACTGGCAAAATGAGTGTGGAGAATACCATCATGTATAGTTTGATTCCATGTTCAAAAACAGAAAAACAAACTAAACAATTTTTTTGCTTGGAATAGATATATAGGTAGTAAAATCTAAAGACTTCATGGGAATGTGTAATCTAAAATTCAGGTTGGCGGTTACTTCTTAGGGAGGAAGAGAAGTATAGATAATTGCTGAGGGGAACCTTGTGAAGTACTGGTAAGCTTGGCAGTCACTCTGCTTTAAAAAAAATCTATCATCTATCTATCTATCTATCATCTATCTATCTCTATATCTACATGTTACATCATACATATGTGTATGTTTTAAGATATGTACTTTTAAGATCACACTTTTAACTTAAGGTATATCTTTTCAGAGTTTCAGTTCTACTTGGGGATTTCAGGTTATCTTTCTTATTCTATTAGGCTAAGACCCATTCTCATATCATAACATGCTGTTAACATCCAAAATTTAGTTTCCTGTGTTTGTCAGCTTCCCTCAGGGCAATTTCAGCTCCCAGGTTTTCTTATCAATTTGCTTTCAAATTTGTGTGTGTGTGTGTGTGTGTGTGTGTGTGTGTGTGTGTTTGTAGGAGGAGTTGGGGTGCAGGTAGAGGGAAATTCTTGGGAATTTCTGGTGCCACCTTCAGAGTTTGCAGAGTTTTGCAAATAATTTAGAAATACGTTTGCTGTAGTTTGTCCAACCTCTAGGTGTTTTGTGGCAGGAGAACTAGTTTGCCTTGCTGCCCAGAAGAAGAAGTCTGCCTTGGGAAGCTTTAATTTTTTTAATTGCATATAAAAAAGAGGAAAACAATTCTTACCAAAATGAGTCATTCTTATTTAGCTAAATGACCCAAGGAAAAGAAAGCAAAGACACCATATATATATATTTCTGAGTTAATGTTTCAAAATTTCAAATATATGATATCTATGTGATCTATATGGTTAGTTCCTAGTTTCCACCCTTACCAGGATCTTGTTCACTGTTCTCCTTACTTTTATTTTAAGCCAATTTTCCCCTAAATACATTTTTTTAATTCAAATATGTCATGCTTTTAGAAAAACACACAGGACAATGGTCATCAGCTTTAATTAAAAATTAATGAATTAGGGATTCTACTCGTCTTTTCACAAATTTGGGGAACTTTTTTTAGAATACTTATGAGTCTCACTATTTAAATTTTTTTCTACATTGACTAGAATTTTTTATTTCTTCTCATAAATCCAAAGTCAAATCGAATGTAGAAAAACAGAATAATAAAGTACAGATACATTGACTCTGAGTTTGTTATTTTCACAAAAGGGAAAATAAAAATCTATTTTTGAGCTCGCTGAAATTCAGACTTTTATTTTTACATATGCCATGGGATACCCTTAGAGCAGTTAGTAAGGTGAAAATATTTTACTGCTCAGCTGGAAATGTTAAAAAAAAAAAAGCATCTGAAAGTGACAAGTTTAAAGGATTCCAAGAGAGAACTTGAAATGCAACATAACAGCCAAACACCCAGAACCTTAGTTAAAATTTTACAATTAAAAATACCTATGGAGGGCTTCCCTGGTGGCGCAGTGGTTGAGAATCTGCCTGCCAATGCAGGGGATATGGGTTCGAGCCCTGGTCTGGGAAGATCCCACATGCCACAGAGCGACTGGGTCCGTGAGCCACAACTACTGAGCCTGCGTGTCTGGAGCCTGTGCTCCGCAACAAGAGAGGCCGCAACAGTGAGAGGCCCGCGCACCGCGATGAAGAGTGGCCCCCGCTTGCCACAAATAGAGAAAGCCCTCGCACAGAAATGAAGACCCAACACAGCCAAAAATAAACAAATAAATAAATTTATAAGATCCCGCATGCTGCAACGAAAAGCCAGCATGCTGCAACTAAGTCCCGGCGCAGCCAAAATAAATAAATAAATAAGTATTAAAAAAAAAAAAACAACAAAAACTATGGATTCAGTGTCCTACCAAGTTGATTCTTCTTTATGTTCATGAAACAATGACTTAAAAGCAGATGGAAGGGCATATCAAAGTATCCTGATCAAAGAAATGAAAAGTAAGCAGTAAAACCAAATTATTGATTACATATAAATCACATTAAGATGGCATTAGATTTCTCAACAGTTGACAAGCCTGTAGAGAGAACTGTCAACATATTTATGATGCTATAATAAACAAGAATGATGGGGAAATAATATATTTTTAACAAAGAGCTCACTTGTACATTTTAAATAGTAAGATGAACATAAACAACATGAAATTTCAATTTAATTTCATGAGAGGTATTTTGCAGCCAAGTGCTGCAGCCTCTGTTCTAGTGCACAACTAAACTATCATATTCAGTGTGAAAGATTCATCAGCATAGAGTCAGAAGTGACGTGACGCTCTCTATCTTTTGGTACCCAACACCAAGCTATTTAAAAATCCTTGTTCTGTGCTTAGTCATTGTTTCAGAACAGTGGTAAAACTCACAGAAATACTGTGATGCTGAACTGCACATGTTGGAGCATCTGGTTTAAGAATATCCATGATCTTGGTAAATAAGGAATTCCCATAGAGTAATGACAACCACAGGTAGTGGAAAATTCCTTTAAGCACTAAGCATGGGGCCTAGTCCTCAACTATAGGCAAAGCATCACCCTGGACAGCAGGGCCTGACACAGGTGTAAGAGTAGGCAGCTCACAGAGTACATGCTGTGGTCAGATGCAGTCTAAGCGTCATGGTGTCAGGGGTCACAGGCCCCACACAGAGGCAAGGCTCATGAATCAGTGAAAAATCCTCATGTGTGCTTACCATCGTGAAAGGCACTTGTGCTGAGGCATTGACTTTTTGCATCCAAACCAAACTGACAGTCGTAATCATGGACCCTATTACTTTAAAATGTGCATCTTCAAACTATCAAGTTTTTAAGAGATCATTTTACCTAAAATACATGAGAAAACACTCAATTTCTTTAAAGTATACTCAGATACATCACAGAAGACTAACTTTCATGTACCCACTCCAACATTTTAAGATACAGAATTGAGATAAAATAAAATAATGCTGAAATTCTGATTAATGTCCCAATTATCCTGTTACAGGGACTACAATGGGACATCATTTAAAAGTGAAATGTTAATTAACCAAAAGACAATTTAACTTTTGAGAGAAGGCATCCCAAAATGGGAGGCTTCATATGAAGGAGTAAAATTCACTTCTAAGTGAAAATGATTATTCACACGTCTTGCCAGTGAAAACTTGAGTCCTCTTAAAATCAGAGAGGCGGTTTCCTTAGGGCACTATCTCTGCTCATGTATTCGTATGTTTATAACAGCACATGCTCCTTTAAAGTACACATGTTAAAATAAAAGACGTTATTAAAATGTGATTATTTTAGCATATATTAGGAGAATTTAACCAACTAACTACTCTTCCCTTTGCTTCATGACAAAGAGCTGTCTTAGGCTGAACTCTTTCTTGGTGTAAAATTTTCCTGGTTTTCTTGGAATATTTTAGCAAAACTGTTTCCTGGTATCAGAGCAGATAAACTGATAAAAAAAAATTCAACCCTAGAACTTAGCTCTCACCTTTATCATTATTTTGAAGGGCAATGTGTTTTCACTTAAAGCCTTTTCTCTCAAAGTGATATTTTTAAGGGAATCATCCTGTGAAAGGAAAAGCAAAACGGAGTCGGTATTGCTAAGAGAGCTCTCCAAAATGGAGCCAAGAGGCCATAGAGGACATGTGACTTATGCATGTCTCAGTCTGGATAGAATCTGACCTTTTGACCACTACTGTCCTAACAAAGGCATCCAGAACATCTGCCAGAAACTCAAGATACTTATCAGATCCTTAACCTAAAACAACTCATGACAGCCTCTCCGTTTAGGACAAATATTTCTTTTCTTGTGTAAGAGTACAGCCCCATGGCTTTTGCCTTTACAAGCCCCTGACTCTTTCTTCTTCCTCAAAATACTTTCTTCGTTTTAACCAAATCTGTGTCTCCCAAACTCCAATTCTTAAAACCCAAAAGAAAGCTCTTTTGTTCTTTGCAGCCTTAATATTTATTGTTTGACAATCCTCAGTAAAAATGTAAGATTCTAAAACTCATCAAACTGTTGCATGTTTGCACTATACCATAAAATCATCTGTTACCCATATTCTGTGCATACTCATTAGGGTTTATCCTTTCTCCTCTTTCATGCTGTAATGTCACCTTTTAGCAAGGACTGTCAAATATATTTCCTTGTGAGAAAAACTGACTTGGTCTACTGACTACTTAGTAAGTTGTTTTTCAGACACTTGGCACTTCAATTTCACTATATGCTGGTTGACATTTAACATACAATAGTATGAAAAGGGGAACAAATTTGTAAGGCAATTTTGCTCAGTAAATGAGCTTATTCTGAATTGTAAATACATTAGGCTTTCTGATAATTATAGTAATGTAAACATTAATCCCAGATATTTTATAAGAAAAAGCTTACATGATCAAAGAAAGAAGTTACTTCCAGTTATTTAGGGGATTAAAAATATGGTTTATTATAAATTTGATTCAAGTTTTCTAAGCAAGGTGCTATTTTGACCTTTAGTTTTAAATTTAAAAAAGAAACATCATAGAAACAAAACCCTCTCTAAAAATATCAGACAAGAGTATTGTGATGGAACCAAGAAAGTGAAAAAGTTTTAATCTTCTTCGATATTCTCCTTACTTCAATGCAAACACCCCAAATAAAAACAACAACCAAAGAAAAGTATAGTGTTTGTTATATAAATGTAATTTCAAGACAAATAATGTAGCCATTGCTTGCAATTTGACTGCTCCTTTACACCTTCTCTATAGAAATTATGCAGTCATCATGGAGTATAGAATTGAATTTAGATTTTCATTATTTGTTAAAATGCTTAGGATGTAATTAACTTAATTTCTGATAGTATATTAAGTTAAAAAAAATAAAGTATATGAGTATAGAGAATGAAACCAGTTAAAAATAATAACTAAATCATCTACACATTTCCTATCATTTTCATCAGTATATAGTGATTCTTGAAAGTAATGCAAAATTACAAGTAGAAAGTAGAAAGAAATAGGAAATATAATGATGAAAAAGGGAATACGTTTGAAGATACATGAACCTGGCATTCTACACATGGGAAGGTAGAATCACTACTCATGTTACTGAGTCCAAGCTCACTCTGCTGGCCACACGACAGGCCAATAAATTGGGAGATGAGGTGTTGAGGCAAGGAATAGCAACTTTATTCAGAAACCAGGCATCTAAAAAGATGGCGGACTAGCATCCTAGAGTGTCATCTTATCGGGGTCTGGATGCTAGTTTCTTTTATAGAACAGAGAAGGGGAGGAGGTGAGGAATTAAAGTAAAAAGGCCATACATCTTGGAAAATATCTCCTGGTTTTGCCCAGCCTCCGGAGGGGTTGTGTTCATTTCTTCTTCTCTGCAGCCATTCACAGGTGGGCAGGGTCAGGGTGTTTCACTGTGAGCTAAACAAAGGCACTTTAGTTTAACATTCAGGCAGAGGGGCAGGGTTCCCCAAGGCAGGCCATTATGTATGTCTATAGCTATAGATAGAACAGAAAAAAAGCAACGGAAAGCAAAGGTCAAAGTAAACGAAACAGATTCAACATGGAGTCAGATTTTGTTCTTCCCTGTTACACTCACACACTTTTTGTTTGCTATTACATTTTGGCAATATATAATTAAAGAAAATCTTTATAGTATGTATTATACTTGTCCAACTAGGGGCATTGACCATATTTTTTTTTTCTAAGATGTAAACTGCCTAAAGTTTTTTTCTTTTTCTTTTTTTGCTCCTTTTTCTAGAGATACCACAGAATTTTGTAGGGTAGCAAAATTTGCCACCCCAAAATGTGTCTCTTTGCTATGCAGATTATTTTGAGCTGAAAACAATCAAAGACTGAAAGACTCAGGAAGAACCTTTGTTCTTCCACCTAACTACCTGAAACAATATAGATAGAGAACCTGTTTGAGAAAGGGTGCTATTGATGCTGAAAGCTCAGCCTCTCTGTACACCGGTGCCAAATCAAAACTGAGAGACAGAGTTTTGGGTGAAGTATAAAAGAATAGCTTTATTACTTTGCCAGGCAAAAGAGGACACAGTGGGCTCCTGCCCGGGAAAACTGTGTGTTCCAACCCAGGGGAGTTTGGTGAGGAGTTTTACGGCAACTGTTCAAAGGCAGGGGTGCTGATAAGATTAGGGTGTGTGCAAGGCCTGCACTCTTTTAATCTCATCTGAGGTAATTATATTTTCTTTTTAAATGATATTCTCCATTCTTTTTTTTTTTTTTTTGCAGTACGTGGGCCTCTCACTGTTGTGGCCTCTCCTGTTGTGGAGCACAGGCTCCAGACGCGCAGGCTCAGTGGCCATGGCTCACGGGCCCAGCCGCTCCGCAGCATGTGGGATCCTCCCAGACCGGGGCATGAACCTGTGTCCCCTGCATCAGCAGGCAGACTCTCAACCACTGCGCCACCAGGGAAGCCCCCTTTTATTTTATTTATTTACTTATTTATGCCACATGGCACAGCTTGTGGGATCTTGGTTCCCAGACCAGGGGTTGAACCCACGCCTTCAGCAGTGCAAGTGCAGAGTCTTTACCACTGGACCGCCAGGGAATTTCCATCATCTCAGGTAATCTTCTTGATGAGCTTCTCTCTTTCCTTTAGCCTGGCCTCAGGTGGTCTTCTCTGGTATGGAGAACGCTGACATCTTCCAGTTTTAATTCTATAAATGGGCTTAAAGACATTGTTATAAGTATCTCTTGAGGCAGGGCCCAGGACCCTGCCCCAAGGCTGTACTATTGTGTCATGGCTGTTCCTCCTTGATTCTGCATCCTTTAAATTCTTTGATTAGCAACTGTTCAAATCTGCCCTTGGGAACTCAGGGAAGGTCATGGAGGCTGAACAGAAAGGCTCCCATGCCCAGGAGCAACCACAGGGTCCTGCTCAGTTTTTACTATCACCATAGATAATTAATATCAGCTAGGTGTGTAGACAGGGAGGAACCTAGCAGTCTGTTAAGATTCTTCTCTGTGTTCCACTGTCTTTTTGTGGCCCAGCAAACATCTGTTTACCAGATATTTGCTTTTCCATGTCCATGTGACTTGCATTCCTCCCCTTTGAAGTCCCAAATCACTACCCCCAACATCCTCATTTGTCTTTAGCTGAAGAAGGTATTTAAGGGGAGGATTTCAGCCATTTTGGCAAGTTTCTTAGTCTTCCTGGAGCTCTCCCATGTATACATATAATCAAAAATTTGTTTAATCTCTTCCTGTTAATCTGTTTCATGTCAATTTAAAACTTAGACAAGCCAGAAGAACCTAAAAAGGTAGAGGAAAATTTCTTGCTCCCTGAAAATTCTCTTTGTTAATTCCTATTAAAGGAACTCTTATGTGTTCTACCTCTATAATTTTATTTTTCACAACAAAAATTGGGGGGAGCAGGGAACAGTCTAAATATTTGAGGGTTGGTGACAATGGAATTATAAAGGGTACAAAATTTGACTCAGAAAAATATGAAAGCTATTGTTTGGAAAAAATTTGGAAGCTATTGTTAAATTTAAAATAAGATTCAAGTACTATGCTAGGGGCATAAGGATGCAGCACAACATAATGAATATTTCCTGAGTGCCTGCTCTGGGCCAGGCATGGGTCCTGGGAACACAACAAGGAACAAAGCGTCAAAGTCTCTGTTCACATAGAGAGTATATTCTAGTTGGAAGAGACAAAAAGATGATAAACAAATAGACAAAAACACAATCTCAGTCTAGTGCTGAGTGATATATAGAGAAATTTAAATGGGTGATGTAATAGAGAGTGACTGAGTGGCATCTTATAGTCACCTGAAGAGGTGACATTTACGTCAGCACATAAATAATGAGGAGTCAGCCACCTGAAGGTCACAGTGAGGACCTGTGTATGGGTGTGAGTCAACCTTGCTTAGTAAATAAGCATCATCAGAATTTGAAATTCATGAGGCTTTCTGGTGATGCTTGTAATTTAAACATTGCTACTGATATTTTTGAGAAAATGCTCATATGAGCAAATATGGATGGAATTCAGCAACTTTGAAAAAATCTAGAGAGCTCCACTCACAAAAGTATGCTGGGCTAGGTAGGTCAGAGGCTTGAGTTTCAAAGCAAAGAGGAAGATAGGGGATATGTTAGGGGAACCATTGACTGAAACCACCCACCCTGGCCAGACAATATAGTAACCATTTGCATGAGTTATCTTACAACAGGAGGTCCTGGTAAGGAAGATGGAACTAACAAGCTACCACCAACCGAAAGAATTCAGGAAAGGTCAAAAGGAAAGAGGAGACGCCAGTCCACATGTCCTACCAAATTTCCAGAATCCTTCTCTCTGGAATCCATCTTGGCTGAGCAAAGCACGCGCCACCAGGAAGGACCCTGAGTCAGAATGACTGGCCAGAGACAATCCAGAAACTAACTCCATTCCCCATAAAACCTGAGACTGCAAGCCATGTGACACAGCAGTTCTCCTGGGTTCCGTTACCCTGCTGCTCTACACCCGGGCACCCCTTCTCAATAAAGTCTCTTGCTTTGTCATCACATGTGTCTCCTCGGACAATTCATTTGCAAGCATCAGACAAGAACCCACTCTCAGGCCCAGGAAGGGGTCCCCCTTCCTGCAACAGAGAGATCATTTAGAGCTTTGTCAACAAGGATAGTGAGTTTAGATTTTGTTCTAACTTTACAAGGAAGCCACTGGAATTGCTAGAGCAGAGGAGTGACATGATCTGATTTACGTTTGAAAATATTACCTTGTCTGCTTGATGGAAATTTTATTGCAAAGAGGTCAAAGGTTGGAGTAGGGAGATGAATTAGGAGGACAGTTGTGCTCTATTCGAATAGAATAGAATGAGGTAGAACAAATTTATGAGAAAAATCCCGAGTTCCGTATTGTCCAACATATGTTCAAGATGTCATTTAGACAATCACGTAAAGATGGCAAGGAGACAGTCTGGCATACAACTGTAGGATTTCAGGGAGCATTTTGCACAAGAATGTTGTGATAGGTAGATAAATAGATAGATAGATAGATAGATAGATAGATAGATAGATAGATGTAGATATAGATAATATAACCTACATACATTATGTAGATAGATGGCAAAGAGAAATGAGCCTAGGATAAATCTCTGATTTTTTTCGACCTTTATAGTCAAGGAGGAGGCACCAGCCAAGGAGACTTAGAAGAGAATTCTAGTGAGGAAAGAAGCACATCACCTAATGTGTGTTGTCATGAAAGCCAAAGGATGGGTGGTTTCAAGAAGAGTGACAGAGGGTGTCAAAATTTTCAGTCATTTTTCTAAGTGAAGAAAACAGAGAAATGGGGCCGTAGTATAGGGTGAATGTGGGATTAAGCAGCGTTTTCTTTTTATAAGACAAAAATATTAAAATATATGTGTATATTGATGGAAAGGATCCAGTGGAGAAGGGGACATAGATAGTATTAGAGAGGATAAATGCCAGATCAAAAGCTTTGGAAAGGTGAGAGTGAGTAGGACCTGTAGTTCCACTGGAGATGTTGGCCACTGAAGGAATCAGGATATCTCCTGCTTGGCTATAAAGGGAAGGCTAAGAATCCGGGGAGCAGATGTATTCAGACCATGAGACACATCTTAATCCCTAAATTTGGAGCATCCTGCTAATTCTTTTTTGATTTTTTAACTTTAATCTCTCCTAAGAACGGACCAGAGTATCAGGAGTCCACCTAAACACTGGCTAGATTGTATCTCTTTGTGCTTGTTGATTTTTCTTTGTGTAATCCAGTTTCTCCAGGACCTTTTACTTATGGCAGTGTAACATGATGGATCCCCGCCTCCTCCTGTTCCAACTACAGAGGTCTGTATTTGCTGAACGTTGCTGTGTTTACTAAATGTCTTTGTTTTTTTTTTTTTTCCTCAAAGATTTTAACAGGCAGACATTTTCAACCCACACGTCTTTTGCCTGTGATAGAGATGAATGAAAACAACAACAAAAACCAAATAAGTGAACCAAAAACTACTCTGAGCATTTGCAATCCCTGCTTTCTCCAGTTGCCTAAAAAGTAGGAGTGTTTCTGTTGTGTGGTCAGTATTAATAGGCCCTGGTTTTGCCTGTAGGAGGGGAGATGGTGAGAACAGTGAGAAATTAAGAGACTAGGATGGTTCAGAAAGGCTATGTGGTGAAATCGAGGTAGAAAAATCTATGAAGGTGAAAGGGTTAGAAAACAGCAACGGCTTGAACACTGTGGATCCTTCGGGGAATTTGCAAAGTGGAGGAAAAAGGGAAGGAGCAAGAAAGAGAATAAGCAGCTGCGTCGATATGAGAGGGACTTTGGTAGAGAAGCAAGAGCGTGAGGAGCGCTGTCAGTCCTTTTACTCCACCTCCTTCTCAAGAGAAAGTTCTTTGAAGACTCATTCTACTCTGAATGCTTTGGGAGTCTTTCTTTTTCTTTTTTTCTTTTTTTTGCCTTTGACTCCCCGTTTTATTAGGATTAAAATTCAATCAGTTCAGCATTTGTTTGAAGCACACTTAGGTGTGAGGCTAAGTGCCCCAGAGAGAAAGAGTGACTAAAGTCCCACCCTTGTCCTCCAGCAGCACCCTCCTCTGGTAGAAGCAGACATGTGCACACACGGCCTTGTGTTATTTATCAGTTATTATGGAAATACAAAGGAGACAATCAGAATATCCTTTTAAGGGATTAGATAATTTACAGAAGTACCTTTGTAAGAAAAAAAAAAGTCGTTTAATCTAACAGTTTCTATTTAAATCAGTATTCATTGTGAGATATTTCTCTGGAAAATGGCATCATTCCAAATTGTCACTGGTAGACCATTGTCTAAATGCATCATTTGAAAGTTGTTTCAAATGGCTTATAATAACCCTAAGTACTGTGGACTATATAATCAGGGAATGAAAATAGTCACTTTGGGTCTGATGCTGTTTTCTCTTCATTCTACCCAGAGGATATTTGCTGATTATTAGGTTTAAAAAAAATGCATCTGGCATTTGTAAAGAGTAAGACAAGACTCAAAAGATCAACTCAGGTTTTTGCTTTTAACTTTCAAAGAATGTTGCTTTTTAACAAGTTCTTGGTATTGTTTTCAGAAATTTCTCTTGTCCATACTGTCTAGATATCCATATTTTTCTCTTTTCTTCTAAGAAAAGGCTGTGACAATGTATCTTTATGTTTTGTTCACTGTTTTCTCTTTTTGTCGTTTTGTTTCACTGCTGAATTCCTTGTACCTAGAATAGTAGTCATACAGTAGGGACTAAATATTTGCTGAGTGAATGGGTAATGTGAATCTTTGTATCCCTCACATTGCCCAATATAATAATGCAAGCAGAAGACCCTCAAATTAATTTAAAACGGTTACCAACAGTTCTAACCAGCCATATGAATAGCGATGGATGTCAAAAGTAAAGACTGCAACCATCTTTCTTTATAAACTAGTTAATGACTCTAATTTTAATTGGTAGGATGTGTAAGCTATGGTTTTGCACCAAAACAGTGCATCTCAGCTTGCCATTTCATCAATGAGTATGAGCTTCTCACCACATTAGCTAGAACATTTCGGTTGAATTGATCAATAATATATGCATTTCCAAAATAAGAGAGTTGAAGAGAGGAAATCATAAATAAGTAGCCCTTGAAAACAACTTATCATAGCTTATTATGGTGCTTAACACATATCAGACACAATATAAGACTCATGTGGAAAATTTTACAAAAAATATTGAAGAAAGAATAGATGAGTCTTCCCTGGTGGCGCAGTGATTGAGAGTCCGCCTGCCGATGCAGGGGACACGGGTTCGTGCCCCGGTCCGGGAAGATCCCACATGCCACGGAGGGGCTGGGCCCGTGAGCCATGGCCGCTGAGCCTGCGCGTCCGGAGCCTGTGCTCCGCAATGGGAGAGGCCACAGCAGTTAGAGGCCCGTGTACCGCAAAAAAAAAAAAAAAAAAAAAAGAATAGATGTTGAACACCAATGATAGAATGATTCATGTCCTCATGTCACCAAAAGACTTATTTTACATAACTCGAAGATTCTGGCTTTAGAGAACACAAAATGACTTTTTTTTAACATTAAGTACTTGATTTCTAAATTTATTTATATAACATAATGGAATTATATTATGAATTAGGTGTGAAAATATCAGAGGTAACATAGACATAGGCATAAAAAAAGGTAAATGTGTACTAACAAATAAATACGACACTTTCAAATTGGAGAAAATGGAGAGAAATTATAAAAACAGGTTTCGCAGTGCAGTCCTAAATTTTAAATACTAAATTTTATTTGGTAAGAATGATTTTATCATCTTAATGACTTTTCCATTTAACTACAAATAGTAATTATTTCATGAAATAATGCACACTGATTGGATTTAGTCATACTGCTTAATTTTCATTTCAAAATGTGAATTTTATAACTTATACCCCAAGTCTCCAGAGCATGAGGATTCTTTTAATCAAAAACTCAGAACACCTTTCACTTACTTGTCAGAGTTCTCAACTTGAAATTTGGTCTCATACAGCTGCTGTCAAAGCTTGACAATTGATATTTGAAAGGGCTGACCTAAGGGACATTATAACCATTTATTTCCATAGGTTTTTTTTTTAATTCTACCTTTCTAAAAAGGCAGACAGACGGCAAGCCAGGTAGCTGAACTCTATTATTCTGTTCTTCATAGAAACACTTTCACTGAACCAGGATTTAACATTTTGTCTTAAGGTTTATAATTGGTTGGCCTAAGAAAAAGGTCATATAATGTTAGAGTCATCATCTATTATAGTATCCTAATGATTTAGGATAAAAAATAGGAAAATGTAAAAATTTACCCCTTTAATAGTAAAGTCTTATACATAGCATCTAATAGTAAATGCTGGGTGTATTTTGTTTTCTTTTCTTATCCATTTATATTTCTTTCCTGATAAGCTGTGCTTCCTCATAATAGATAATGTGGATGACATTATTCAGCCATTTCCTCTTTCACCTTGGTTGCTAGGAAGCATAATACTGAGTTTAATGTTAACTTTATTTTTCCTTGCTTAGGATGCTTCTAATTCTTTTAAACATTAAACAAGATTTAAATTATTCCCAAAATAAGCAGTCTCAATTTAATCTAGTTTACTCTGATTTTGAAACTTATGTTTTAGTACCGTGTACAAATAATATAAATTAATATTTGTCTTTGCTAAAATTTAGTTGGTATAGATAACCACCTATGTATCACAAATGGGTCACAACAAATATCATACTCTATCAATAGTAAGACAATCTCTATGCATATATAGTTTGACTTTATGAATTGAGCAAGTTTCTAGATTCTTTAGATATGAATTTATGTCCTGGTTCCTCCACTTATTAACTGACTTTCTCATTTTGATCAATTGACCTGTCTAAGCCTTTGTTTTTTAAGTTGTAAAACACAAATAACTAATAACATCTAACAAACAATGCTTCAGATATGTTAAATAAGATATGGGGGGTAAATTGACTGGAATTTTAGTATGTATCATTCTCCTTTCAATACCATCTACTGTGATCCATAAACTGTAATCATTATTTCTTTTGTTAAAACTACACTTTTATCTAAGCATTTAAATCAAAATTTGAGAATTAAATAAATGGTTTTCTTCTTAGACTCATGCACGTTCCTTAAAAATCACTTTACTATTCAAAAAGTAAGACAATCTCATTTTTACTATAGAGTTCCGGTAATTGTAGACATACATATTCCAGGATCTGTGATAAAGGATTCATTCATTTTATTGCTTTACTATCAATCCACGTTTTCAGCTACTTGGCTCTAATGTATCCATCAGCTCATTATTACATGTGAAATTAGAATAACAGGGTGTTATGGTAAAGATTTAACCCTAGTGAATATTTTTTGAAATGGAAGCTTCACACAAATGACTTGTGCATAATACTATATCCACAGAACCTTCTTTCTTAAGACAGAAAATGAATATCCCTCTTATTTCCAAGATTTATTTAAAACTACATGAAAATATGTTGACATCTGGAGAAAAATACTTTGGAATCAACCTCTAATATGGTGTAAATGAATAAAATATGTCTTCTTTGTTGAGTATTTATAAAGTTAGACTCCATGCTTACATTACTAATTAATGCTTAAAACAAGCATTTGAGGCTGATATTGTCATTATTTGGATATTCTCAATGAGGAAACTGAAGCACAAAGTGATTTGTGATTTGCCCAGAACCTTGCAGGCAAAGGAGTTGGATGGAATCTATATCTATCTGACCCAGAACTGTATGCTCTGAGATACTAAACTAATAATATCTCCAACATATACAGTTGTGCTCTAAAGTTAAGACACAGCTTAGTGCAAAGGGACTGAAGCGGGAATTTGAAGGTCTTGTTTCTTTCTCAGTCTCTGCCAATGACTAGATAGGGGTCCTTAGGTAAGTCATCTCACCACTCAGAAACTCACTTTTTTTTTTTCTGCATGTAATTACAAAGCTGAAACATAGGCTCTCTAAATTCTCATCAGATAATCATGATCTACTTATTCATATATCTTTGCTTCCTAGGTCATACCAGCTTGGAGTTAAGATGTGGGTACCAAAACAAATATCGTATATTAACGCATGTATGTGGAATCCAGAAAAACAGTAGAGATGAACCTATTTCCAGGGCAGGAATAGAAAAGTAGAGGTAGGGAACGGACGTGTGAACACAGCAGGGGGAGGGGAGGATGGGATGAACTGGGAGATTAGGTTTGACATAAATACACTACCATGTGTAAAACAGACAGCTAGTGGGAACCTGCGGTATAGCACAGGGAGCTCAGCTCGGTGCTCTGTGATGATCTAGATGGGCGGGATGGTGGGAGGTGGGAGGGAGATCCAAGAGGGAGGGGATATGTGTATACACATAGCTGATTCTTCGTTGTACAGCAGAAACTAACACAACACTGTAAAGCAATTATACTCCAATAAAAACAATAAATAAATGCCTGTCATTTCAGGGGGAAAAAACAAAAACCCCCAGCCATCTCTGTTTTCCTCTGGTTCTACCCTCAGTGTTGGAAACATTGTCTTGCAAATCTCTTTTTTAGAACTTAAAGAAAGAAGTATCTCAATTGTGTTCAGAGTCACAACCTACCCTCACATGTGATAGCTGACGTTTCCTTTTTTCCTTACCCTGACTTTTTGTGATTTCAACTGGCCAGAGCACTGTTGAGGCCTCTGACTGATCTCTAACCTCTATAACTGATTATTAAAGAACGTCTGCCAAAACTGCTACATCTGTCAACACCAGCATTTGTACCATTGCCCTAAAGGAAGTGTAATAACACAGGGATTTGTTTGTTTGTCTTTGTTTTTGCTTTCTATTTGCAGCCCATTCTCTGGAGGGTTTAGTCAAATGTGCATTAGGAAAATAGAAGATAATCTGAATGACAAAATGGTCTTGCTCTCTAACCCTAGCCGATTGTCCATGAACTTGTATTTTACACACATTCTATTCCCTTAATATGAATTTTTATCGCAAATACCCCAGTCATTCATACAAATAAATCTAAAACAAGCTTGTGCTACAGACTACCCAAATATGCTTGTACATGCTAGTAACAAAATTCTACAGTGACCTCAGTTTGAGTACCAAATTTAGAAAACTGTCTCTATGTTTTTTAGTCAGGAGCCTACCATGAGCTTCTATCCTTCCTTCCTATTATTTTATATGGTTTAGTGATTCAGGATTTGGGCTAAAATGTACCTATTTGTATTGGGTCTATACACATTGGTAAAGAAATAAATAAAACAATGTATAGATAGTCAGTGCAGCATAATGAAGAGTGTGTATAATTTGGGGTTAGCCAGATCTTGGTTGCAATCCAAGTCCTTATACCTACTAACGCAGTGACCTTAACTCACTTGAGCCTCAGGAGTCTCATCTATAAAATGAGGATAATTTTACATGTGAGGGAGTTGTTGTGGGTTCCAAAATATACAAAATATATAAAGTGTAGAAATTCAGTAAATTCTAGGTGTTATTATTATAAATGATTTTACAGTGTATATATCTGAGTGGACACAAGGAAAAATAGGAGGGATCATAGGACTGGGCAAGTAAAGTACATAAGCCTCTCTAATATTACTGTGATATATACCTTCTCTCTTAAGAAGATAAATTAACTGATGATATATATCATGTGACTATTACATGGGGATTTTGAAACTTTTAATTGTATAAAAATTAACAGTACAGCTTCCCTGGTGGCGCAGTGGTTGAGAGTCCGCCTGCCGATGCAGGGGACACGGGTTTGTGCCCCGGTCCGGGAAGATCCCACATGCCGCGGAGCGGCTAGGCCCATGAGCCATGGCTGCTGAGCTTGTGCGTCCAGAGCCTGTGCTCCACAACAGGAGAGGCCACAACAGTGAGAGGCCCGCGAACCGGAAAAAAAAAAAAATTAACAATAACACAAATATATATGTATGTAATGCATTTTAAGTTATCAACGTCTCCTTTTAAGTTCCTGTTAAAACTGAAGCATACAAACAGCATATAATTTGCCAGCACCAATTCCATAAGAACAAAACCACATCAGGACAGTTAGTCATACAACAAAAGTGACCTTATATCTCTAGAGAGAGTGTCACCTATTCCTCAAGCTGTCAGGCATACCAGGAATCCAGTGGTAACATTCAGCACAGAATTATTAAGTCTTCCTATGTCACCTCAGCCAGACATTTTTTTTTTAAGCTTTTGTCCAAAGGGAGTGGAAATTTGAGTAACAGGGAAATTTTGGAGTCCTGAGAAATAGAAAAAAAAAAAAGCATGTTTTGGAAGACTATCCTAGAAGCTCCTTCTTAAAGTATAGCTGTAACATACCTGAAAGCAGCTCCAGTTATAAGGAGAAGGGATCGAAGTTGTCAACTGTCTGAAGTTCAATTTTTCATAAACAAATGCATTAGTGTATGTAGGCTCTTGTAATTTTTATCTTATTGCCCTATGATTCAGTCATGAATTAATAAAGTCTACAATTCAAGGAGCTGCTGGATATATAAATTTTAAAATAAGAACAAGATCCTGTTCAGTTAGCTTTCATAAAAAATCATTCTTAAGAGATATTAAATGTGCCTGCAATGATATCCCAAATGTACTGAAATTGAGCATATAGGCAATTAACAATTAGGTGGTGATGTTTTAAAGAATTCTATGTATGCTCTGAAACCAAATTGCTTTTTTAACTAAATGTTCATATGAAAATTCATTTGGGAAGATAGTTTTAGTCTGAGCAACAACAGCACAGCATAAACCATTGTTTCTGCTTTTGTGTGTGTGTGTGTGTGAGTCTTGCTGTTTTAAATTCTATGTCTGTACGTATAATACCTATTTAAACCCTGTCCTTGGAAAATTTTCTATGAATCACAGGCAAATATAGATAGTAAGTTTGAAAAATGATTTAGGATAAAAAATAGGAAAAAGTAAAAATTTACCCCTTTAATAGTGAAGTCACTCAATTTTATTGTCAATGACTATACTGAAGAAGAATAATGACTATATTGAAGAATATATTCACCTGTGTCTCATTTATTAAAATAGAATTATTTACTTATGAAAGATCACTGGACACAGATACAGACAGATATTCAAATTTTCTGTGACAATCTCAATTTCATGTCTTCAGTAACTTTGCCTCTATATCCTAAATTTGCCAATATTTAGCAAATAAAATAATTTAGTCATGGTCAGTAATGTTTAAGTTAAAAAATTAACATAAGCAAAAATATCATTCATCAAACTATGAGTGTTAATAATTTGGAAATTTGAAAAACGAAGTACAGAAGAATTGGGGGTCTTTTTTTCCCTAAAAATTCTGACAAAATGAGTTCATAAGATACTGAGAAAAGTCATATACATTTATGAACCTAAGGTTTCTATAGGTATTAAAATATATTCTGTAAATTCCAATCCAATTCACATATACTAGACATTTAAGTTCTTGATCTAGCCACTCAATCAATTAAAATTTTTAAATTAAAAATAATTCGGGGGAAATTTCTTAGGTTAAAAAGGCAAAAATACTGAGCAAGAGAAACTCTAATTCTCTCCTAAGTATCTCACCAATCATTTCCTTATAGGCAGGATGAATAGGATTACACGGTATTTCATTTTAAATTAATTAAAATCCTACCGAGATATAATATGCTATTGAGTTATAAGGAAATATTCTGCTATAAACTATACCTCCCAACCCTCCACCCCTGAATTAGGCAGAAAAGTCCAAGATCTGGCCTCATACAGACCCTCTACCAGGTTTTAAATCATCCTTTAAATCCCACATCATTCTTGGCTCTAGCTAGTCTATTCTAAGATGACCTACTATTATTTTAAATAATTTATATTTTATTTTCTATTTCCAAGTTTAGAGTTATGTAAACTTTTATACCCAAGCTTGAAGTTATTTAAACTTTTATGTGTTTGTTTTGTTTAACAGGTTCTTTATCCATGTCATGTGGCAAAAAGCTACTTCCAGGAGACTCAACCAAGTGTTGCTACTGCTTCCTCTTTCTCTTTAACCTAAAAATAGGACTCCTGTTTACAGGATAGTGACACGCTCCCTGTATCTTTCTAAACCTAGTGTTCTATGTGTGTGAGCTAACATGGGGTGTGGACTGGCTTTGGAAGACAAAGGCATCACAAAACTGTGTGTCATTTTCTGGAATACCAGATAAATAACTTTGACCACAGCATAAAATAATAACAAGGATAAAGAGAGAAGATTTAGTGATAGATTAAAGGACAGTGAAACATAAAACATAAGTAATAATTACTGTGTATGTACTTAGGTTCTAGGTACTTTTTAAGTCTTTTCTCACTGAATTTTCAGGACAAACTTATGAAGATGGAAGAGAGGTTAAACTGCATATCAAATGTCACATTTGTGACAAACCAGTATTATGTCTCTTAGAGTGACTCTTATCCAACCCTGTGGAATTTCCTTTAGATTCTGTGTAGTTTATATGCTATGTATTTACTCAGATGTTTTGAGATGATTTTGAACTATGTATGGACAAGTTAAAATAACAACGCAATACTGAATAACATTCACACTGGAAAGAAATAATGTCAAGCTGAATTGAAGTTCTTTTCTTTTCTCTTCTTCCTTCCTCCTCCTCCTTCTTTTTCTTTTTCTTTTTAATAAATGGTTTTCATCTGTTTTTTTCAGCAGAATGTGAACTCTAGAGGCTGGAATTCTTTTTATCTCTTCTATTTTCTCCTTCCATTTGATATGAGGCATAGAGAAGCCCTTCAATAAATTATTGTCGAATGAGCATATGGATAACTGAACAAATTACTTTAGTTAGTGGTGGACATGCCCATTATTATGATACCCCTACTATGTACCAGATATTGTGCTGGGCATTACACACTTATTTCAATCACAAAGGTAGTGTAATTCATGTATTCCCTCCATTTTATAAATGGGAAAACTGAAACCTGCAAAAGTATAATTAACTTTTCCATGATCATGCATTGCTAGAAAGTGGCATAAGAACAGTTTGAACAGGGCTCTTTCTACCTCTAAGGCATGGTCACATACTAGTGTGCCATGACACCTTATAGATGATCTCTTTTGATCTCTCCATTATGAAAATATCATGAAGTCAATGGTCTCTATCACAGAATCTTAAATTTGCCCTGCCAATGTATCAGAACGAGACATAAATCAGAATAAAGTAAGTCGTATGAGTGACTGATATGATTTCACATTTATAAAATAGCTTAAGAATTAGAAATATGCTTGTGTCAATTCAAAGGGCTATCACATGGTGAAAGAAAAAGATTTTTATTTAAAATATACGTTATGGGGGCTTCCCTGGTGGCGCAGTGGTTGGGAGTCCACCTGCCGATGCAGGGGACACGGGTTCGTGCCCTGGTCTGGGAGGATCCCACATGCCGTGGAGCGGCTGGGCCCATGAGCCATGGCTGCTGAGCCTGCGCGTCCGGAGCCTGTGCTCCGCAGCGGGAGAGGCCACAACAGTGAGAGGGCCGTGTACGGCAAAAAATAAAAAATAAAAAATAAAAATTAATAATAATAAATACATTATTCCAAACAAAACTTCAGAATGATTCCAAACAAATAATATATTAATATTAAAAGGTGAGTATTATAAGATAGTAGGAAAGCATGAATAGAAAATTTGATAGAACTGAGAAAAATATAAGTACGCCAAATGTATGCTATTAAGAGTACATTGGAGTTTAGTGAGCAAAGCAGAGAATATTGTAAGGATTAGACCTTACACAAAAGTGGGAAGAGCTAGGAAAGTAAAGTCTGAAAGAGGATTTCTGGTAATCAGAGAAGTTGCTAAATTGGTTATTATTTCATCTGAAGCACATGTGTGGGCTAACAGTTTGTAGTGTTGATGCCTTCCAGCCAAGACCACCAGGAACATATCTGAACAAGTTGAATAAGTTGGGTTTATTATTCATTGCAGCAAGGGAGATACACACGATGGGAATGTCTTAGTGAAGGTGTGTTAGAAAGGAATTACTGTAAGATTTAGGTTTGTGTTAGGTGATTTGGGGGTAGGTTTATGCAGGCAGGTATTTACTCTGGAAACAAGGATAATTCAATGATTTGATGTCTTAAAAAATCTTATCTAGAAGGAGAGAAGACTAGTCCAATGCTATAATTATAATTGGCAGAGAAGCACAATTATTCATACTAGCTAAGATTAGGGCATATGTGGTCATTTTTGTGCATTGTATAATGTTCTTGTTTTGTTTATGTTCAGACATGAATATGGGGTGGTCTTGTTTTTCTTTTGATCCACTGAGGTCAGAGAGAGTGATCTTGTCTGTTATCAATGTTTCTGAAATTATTTATTTTGAACAGGAGAATAACAAGACCTTGCTATTCCAGGCCAACTCTTAAATGTCAAGCGCTCTTTTCTCTTTCTCCATAGCTTGCGGAGAAATGCAAAGTGTGATCATGAAGGCGAAATATGAAGAGGTTTAAGGGAAGCTATTGCCACTGTAGAATTACTGCCTCTGTGGTTCTGGGGACAAATACCTGGTAGTGGATGCCACTGTTGGATGGTAGTGCTAGCAGTCAATGAACATGAAGTGGAAGAGAGCAAGGAGAAGCTGAATCTGCCCAGGCATCTCTGCTCTGAGTTGGAAACTGTTGCTATCTCATTTTATAGATAAGGAAACTGAGTTACAGAGACCTTAGTCATTTGCCCGTGGTTACAGAAGTACTAACTAGAGGTGCCAGGATTCAAATAGAAGCATCTGTCTTTAAAATCCATAGTCTTAACTATTTGTTTTTGTTGGGTCTCAAAACGAACAATAAATGCATAAAAAGATCATCAAAATTGATGGTGTTTAGGAAAATTCCAATCAGTGCAAAATTAAAAAAAACAATTCAATCCTAATTTATCAGAAGGTGGGAAGACCAATGTTGTTGCAGACAAGGCATTAGGAAGGAGGGTCTTCAGGTACATTGCTGGTTTGACAATGAATTACAGTAACCTTTAGAAGGTCATTGTCAGTATCCATCAGAGCAGTTTACATGACACAGCAACTCTGCCTCTACAAATTGATCTTGTAGAAATAAAAGCATAAGCGTCTAAAGAAAAAAGAAACAAGTAGTTAAGTAAATACCTATAATGGCATTATTTATGACATAAAATGGGAAACAGCCTGAATGTCGCTTAATAGAGGAATAAGAAAAAATTACAGTACATACATTCTATCAACTTTCCAAAGCTGTGCAAACAATTAGATCTTCTTCTATGTATCTAGAAAGATATTCATGATGAGCTCATAATTTAAAAATTCATAATTTTCATAATGCAGTTCCATATTTAAACCAAAAAACTCAATACTCTGCATGTATGTTGATGTCAGTATGTGAAAATTATGGAAAATACATGCCATACTGTCAACCTTGCCTTATTTCAGGATAAAGGATTGGGAAAACAGGAAACATACTGAAAGAAGCACAATTAATTTATGCTCATCTTTCTTTATATTTTTGGATTTTTTAACTTATTACTTTGAGTGCATATAACTTTATAACTAAAGAAATAATAAATACAGAATGCTTCTTAGGAGGCTAAAGGGATTTGATATTCCTTAAGAAGATTTAAAATAATTTTTATTGAAGCAGAAATGTGATAAAACTAGTTTCGATTTAAAAATCCTTCAGATTATATTTTGTGAGGGAATTGGAATCATAAAATAAGTTGATATTGTTATATTTCACAATAAATAAATAAAAAATGATCTCCATAAAAATATAGCAGTATGAGAGGAACCTGAGTGGTCATTTGCACATATCAGAGATAGATAGACAGATAGATAGGTAGACAGAGAGAAAGACTGATGTTTTTACATTCTCATTTGATTTCTATTTCAGAAACAACAAATTCTACATTGGCCCAACAGACTCTGGTTCAGAACAGGTGATTTTTAAAAATAGCTCTAGTTTAAATATGTTTCAGGGAATCAGAAATTTCTTAGCTGTATCCATTAATGGAGTCTAGGATGGTCTTTGTATTTAAGCAATATTTACATTTTTTGACATAGTTTCATTATGAAGACTAGTACATGAGAAGCTGGGTTGGCTAATTATGTTTTCTTTAGGTCACTGCCTCTCATTTGAAAAAATAATGCTCAATCATACATACATAGTATGTATGTATATCCATAATATAAGCTGCTTGCATAATTAAACACACTGAATAATATTTATTAAAGCATAGTATTCAGATTACCCTCCAAAAAAAAGAGAAAACTTGGAAGAACCACTTCTCAAAATTAATTTTCCAAGCATCTTAAATCCCAACATCTAAACTTATGTTTGAGGCACAAATACTCACTTTATGCGAAGCATTTGTCTGTGTGTGTGTTACTGAAATATAAGTTCCATTTTACTCAAATAAAATTCATCTGATTCATCAACATATTTGGCTTAAGTGATAATGGATGTGGGTAAATTAAATTGAATTTAATAGGTGATAATGATCCCCGGTAAAAGTTCCTCATGATAATCTAATAGTTATTTCATGCTAATATTAAGCCACACAGGGAGTTTTGAAAGAATCCAACTTTAAGTCAAATACACTGGCCATTATAAATTGTCATCTCATTTCTATATATGTATATATCTACCCTCATTTACTCTCTACAATTCACCTCTAAAGGGAGTGTTAATTTCTGAAGTTATAATATCTTACAAAAACATTTTCTTCAAAAACTATATAAACTCACTTGTCAAAAATAGAATGTTTACAGTTTGACTGACATGACCAATTTAACAAAGTGTGTGAAGTCTTATTTTGTATTTTAAAGTTTACAATAGGTCCAACATGTAATAGTTAAAATAAAAAAACAAATAAAGATGGTCTACTGAGCATAAAATATTATAGAGCTGTTGTAACTGATAGAACCAGAAGTACAACTGCAAAGTATATCCACTGAGTAATTTCATGTCAAGTGTCAAATTTGCCATACTGTTAAGATCTTGAGGTTACCTTGTCCCACCTGAAATGCAAATACTCTTAGACCTAGTGGCCCATTCATTGTGATGGCTTTGAGCTCTATTACACAAGACAGTCAATGAAAATTATCTGTTAACCTACTTGGAAAAAGCCATCCGTAATTAATGTCTGCAGATAAACAGCATTCCCATCTTGACAAGGAGCATCAGCACTAATAAGTCTTCCACCCAGACAGTTTTATGTGTCTTCTCTACACTAATTACCATTTTGGAACGCTTTCAAGTGATACCTCTTATTATGGTATAATAGTTTTCTGATAAAGTTCTGATATATGTGCCCTTATTTAAGGTGAGATCTAAGATGCCTAGGCATCTTAGAAGTCAAGTGTATAAATTTATAGGTACCCAGCTGAAGAACTCCACTTTTTAAAAATACACCTAGCAGCAAGAAACCCACTACCTATGGGAATTATTTGTTCCTATAAAATCTGCTATCAAAAGTCAAATTATGTGTGTGTGAACAGATATATTTCCTGAAGATGTTTGACTTTTTTGATGTTCAGATCTAGTATTCTCTTTTCATGCAATTGACTTTTATAACCACACAAATGATGGATACTTATGTGAAAAGAGATTCCAACATAAGATTAAAATTAAACAGGGATTTAAGGAAAAGTTTAATTTGTCATCATTTTTTTTAATCTTTGGGAAATAAAATAAACTTGAGCCATGAATAAGAATAATACTTAATTTTGTTCAAAATTCACCATGGTTTCTTTGCTTTCTATAACATTTACTTCTCCTTATCTTACTTCTTCAAAATTTATGTCTATATGATTTTTTAACTTTTTGTGAACCCATTAGTGTAGGAAATAAATCTAACATGAATAAGTCAGATTACAGTATATATCATTCATTTAGTTAGCTGTTACATCACTCTGACTCAAGAAATTCCTAGATATATCCTATTTGTAACCAACTATTTCAGTTTTTCTGATGCCCAAATACAACCCCTATTAAATTGTGTTACATAGTTTATCCATTATAATCTACTATTATAATCTACTATTAGTTGGATATACACATCTTTGGAAACTATATTGAATTCAACCACCTGAGTACCACTTAATGACATGTCATAAAATGCTTCACGATTTAATGAGAGCATTTCTTGTTTTCATTTCATCATAATGATATATCATAACAAGTTTTGTTAGATATTACAAATGCTGCAACAGACTGAACTTCAAATTTCAAGTCTGTCAAACTACAGTTGATAAAACGAATAAGCTGGCAGAACTTCTTATCCTGAAAAATACAATCTGCAAAATAAATTATGTCAATATTCAACGACAGTTTGATTATTATGAAAGCCAATGGTATCCTAAGAAGTAGTCAAGTACATTTAGAAAAAAAAGAAGTTTGAGTCTTTTTAAAAATCTGGTATTCTGATAGGTGACATAGAGGAATACTTTTATATATTAATAAAGTCTTTATAAATTCTTATGGTAACATTTTAAATAACTGTAAGGAAAATTCTTTCCCTTATCGAAACACAGACTTTCCTATGTTTCTTAAACATTCTAAATAAATAATAGATAAATCTGTATTAAAATCAATATAAAAAGTAACAGACAATACTAATTTCACTGTCACTTTTTTGACTTCTGTATTCCATCACTGATATCTTGAAGAGCCAGGAGCCTTCTCTGCATACATCTTAGTAAAACTGGATAGGAATTCATCTAGCAAGACTTACAGAGACACAGTAAACACGGGCTATCAAACAAAAGAAGCAAGTTACAAAAGTCGAAAATCAGCAAAATTCTGTTTAAAGAAAGATGAAAATCTAAGCAATGTATTGTTTACTTATATTTATTTAAATTATAAAATGATACCCCAGAAAAGCAAGATAATGGTGAAGAAAAAGGGAAATGTGAGGAGGCAGAAATATATATACATGTGTGTGTGTGTGTGTGTGTGTGTGTGTGTGTATATACACACACACACGTTCTTAAAAGTCATTTTATATATGTGTGCATATGTGTGTATGTACTATGTATGTGTGTTTTAGATAGTCTTTGGTGTGATGGATATATTTCATAATTAATTTTAAATGGAAATTAAAATGTATTAATGGTATGTAATATCTGTGATTGATGGTGCTGCCTTCACTTGGGTCATGTATGGCCTAAGGATAGAACTGTGTTCCAGCCAGAGGGGTGTGTTGGTTTCCATTGCAATATGTTAACATGTTCCTCATTTCCTTTTGAGCCCTAACCAGCATGGTCCTTAAAGTCCAGAGTTCTCTAACCAGACTGCTCAAAGCTTTCTCTTTCAGCACTTCCACAACTACCACACTGTCTGAGCCACCATAATCCCTAACCTAGATTTCAGCACTAGCTCCTCAAGTGTCTCCTTCTACTCATGCCCCCCCTCCATTTTGTTCACAAAATAGAAACCAAAATAATTGTTTTAAACATTATTCAATTATGTGACCACTCTGCTCAAATCCCCCCAATGACTCACCATTTTCCCAAAAAATATATGAAAATCTCTACATTGGCCATAGATCAGGGAGTGATAATTTTTTTTATATCTTTCTATAAAAGGCTAGATAGTAAATATTTTTTGCTTTGCAAGTCTCTATCCCAACTACTCAACTGCCGTTGTTGTAGCACTAAAGTAGCCATAGACAGTATGTAATCAAATTGTCCTGTATCTCAGTAATTTTATTTACAAAATAGCCTACAGGCCACATTTGCTCATAGACTGTCATAGTTTGCTGACTCCTGTCATAGATTATCTGAACCCTCCTTGTCTCTGTGATGTCATTTCCTACTATTCCTCCCCTCATTCATTTTGCTCAAACTCTACAGGCTTCCTGTTATTCCGAGATTACAACAGCCTTAAATCTGCCTTGGGATCTTTGGGCTGCCTGGTGTTCTCCTTCTATATATCCTGGTGTTCTGCCTGGTGTTCTCCTTCTATATATCCATTTGGTTAAATCCTTCAACTTTTCAATTCTTTGCTCGCATCTCACCTTCTCATTGAGATGTAGCCTAGTTGCATTATTTAAAAATTCGACCCCAACCTCATCCGCAGAACTCTCGATTTCCTGTATCCTGACCACCATTTTTTTCCTTAGACCATTCATTACCTTCTAAATTACTATATCGTTTTCTTAATGAGTATGCTCCACCAAAGCAGTGCTTTTTTCTCAATTAAAATCTTTTTCAAAAGGAAAGAAGAGGAGGGGAAAAACAAAAATAAACATTCAATAGTAGTTCTGATAATCAGTGTTCAGATCTATAAGTACTTCCCATACCTGCCTAAACAGACTGACACAGACACTCTGATGTTTAACAAAATATGAAGACAAACATTAAGTCATACATTCTCCAATGATATGGAACAAGATGATGGTGTATTTGAAAGTATATAAAAATTGTCATAAGCAGAATGTCTATGTTGAAACATGTTACTATCTTCATTTTGAATAGATGACTCAGGGTAGATTTCCAAATTAATATGGTGGTGATAATGATTTATAACATTAAAAAGAGCCTATAACCTATTTATGATAAAAATACAGCTTGATTAAATATTCCCCTGGAGTTTAAATGGTGCTTTGATCTCATGAATATTC
Organism: Globicephala melas; assembly: GCF_963455315.2. Classification (NCBI taxonomy): domain Eukaryota; kingdom Metazoa; phylum Chordata; class Mammalia; order Artiodactyla; family Delphinidae; genus Globicephala; species Globicephala melas. The sequence goes on from NC_083317.1 coordinate 120,846,217, forward strand.
TCTTATGAATGTTATTTACTAACAAATTATTTGACTACCAGAGACTCAATCAGCAATTCTAAGCTTGACTTAAAAATCATAGACCTTTTCAGAGTAACGAATATTTCATGACTTTAACTTATATAGATGTGCATCATTTTCTGAATCTTAAAAAGGTTTATAAAAATGAGACAACTATTCCTACGTGGTATTAATCAAAAGAGGAAACATGAATATCAAGTGAATGAAATTCACCTATTTATGTGAAAAAATTTTAGTAAGAAGTATGTACAGCCACCAAGAGTATGCCTATTTACTATTTTTTATTTCTAATATACCCTAATAGTATGCAATTTCAATGAGAAACAAAATGAAATTGTGCATACATTTCTTTTTTGTGTATGTGTGTGTGTCTGTAAATTCAAATATATATGCAAATATAGAAACTATTGTGAAATACTGGGATTCTTCTGTTCAACACTCTAATTTTTAAAAAGTGTGACTATAGAATTGTCCTAAATTTCTTCCATCTCTTGAGTTAAAAATATTGAATTAAAAATATTCTAAGAGGGTTGTCTTTTTGTCTTGTTTATGATTTCCTTTGCTGTACAAAAGCTTCTAAGTTTCATTAAGTCCCATTTGTTTATTTTTGTTTTTATTTCCGTTACTCTAGTAGGTGGATCAAAAAAGATCTTGCCGTGGTTTATGTCAAAGAGTGTTTTTCCTATGTTTTCCTCTAAGAGTTTTATAGTGTCTCATCTTACATTTAAGACTTTAATCCATTTAGGGTTGGTTTTTGTGTATGGTGTTAGGGAGTGTTCTAATTTCATTCTTTTACATGTAGCTGTCCAGTTTTCCCAGCTCCACTTATTGAAGAGGCTGTCTTTTCTCCAATGTATGTCCTTGCCTCCTTTGTCATAAATTAGGTGCCCATATGTGCGTGGGTTTATCTCTGGGCATTCTATCCTGTACCATTGCTCTATATTTCTGTTTTTGTGCCAGTACCATACTGTCTTGATTACTATAGCTTTGTGGTATAGTTTGAAGTTGAGGAGCCTGATTCCTCCAGTTCCATTTTTCTTTCTCAAGATTGCTTTGGCTATTCAGAGTCTTTTGTGTTTCCATACAAATTGTAAAATTTTTTGTTCTAATTCTGTGAAGAATGCCATTGGTACTTTGATAGAGATTGCACTGAATCTGTAGATTGCTTTGGGTAGTATAGTCATTTTCACAATATTGATTCTTCCAATCCAAGAACATGGTATATTTCTCCATCTGTTTATGTCATCTTTGATTTCTTTCATTAGTGTTTTATAGTTTTCTGAATACAAGTCTTTCACCTCCTTAGGCAGGTTTATTCTAGGTATTTTATTCTTTTTGTTGCAAAGGCAAATGAGAGTGTTTCCTTAATTTCTCTTTCTGATTTTCATTGTTGGTATATAGGAATGCCAGAGATTTCTGTGCATTAATTTTGTATCCTGCAACCTACAGAGCTACCATATAACCCAGCAATCCCACTGCTGGGCATATACCCTGAGAAAACCATAATTCAAAAAGAGACATGTACCACAATGTTCATTGCAGCACTGTTTACAATAGGCAGGGCATGGAACCAACCTAAATGTCTATCGACAGATGAATGGAAAAAGATGTGGCACATATATACAATGGAATATTACTCAGCCCTAAAAGGAAATGAAATTGAGTTATCTGTAGTGAAGTGGATGGACCTAGAGTCTGTCATACAGAGTAAATTAAGTCAGAAAGAGAAAAACAAACACCATAAGCTAATGCATATATATGGAATCTAAAAAAAAAAAAAAAAAAGTACGGATGAACCTAGTAGCAGGGCAGGAATAAAGATGTAGGCACAGAGAATGGACTTGAAGTCACCGTGCGGAAGGGGGAAGCTGGGACGAAGTGAGAGTAGCATCAACATATATACACTACCGAATGTAAAATAGCTAGTGGGAAGCAGCAACATAGCACAGGGAGATCAGCTCAGTGCTTTGTGATGACCTAGAGGGGTGGATAGGGAGGATGGGAGGGAGGCTCAAGAGGGAGGGGATATGAGGACATATGTATGCATATGGCTGATTCACTTTATTGCACAACAGAAACTAATATAGTATTGTGAAGCAATTATACTCTAATAAAGATCTATTAAAAATTTAAAAAAGCAAAAGGGAAAAAAATATTCTAAGATTACTTAGAAATAATGTTAAATTACCCATAAAATAAAAGCGTTTCTATATCTTGATGTTCCTGTATCGATTCTCCTCCTGACAAAATGGATCAATTAATATGAAATTCTTATAGCACCATGGCCTATTAAATATATGGAAGAACATTCACTTGCTTAGCAAGCATTTGGGGATTTTTAAATTAAAGACAGTTGTAAAATTAAATCATACATATTAACTTCATTTGGTTGAATTCCCCTCCCTTCCCATTAGACTTCTTTACTCAATTAAGTGAGGATTCCTCTGTAATTCCAATATTATATTTCACCCCACATCAAAATCTCAAATCACATTTATAAAGGCAGATTTCCATATGGCGCTACTACTTCATTAAAAAGAGAATTAGAAAAAATATAATGTAACAAATATTCACAAATATATATTTGTGATATATATTTGTTTAAGATGACTTTCTCAGCTAAAGTTTTATATCAGAGTGAATAGTTTTCTTTGTTTTTTTTTTTTTTGGCTGTCAGATGGGCAATGATCACTGCTATAATCTTGGTCGCCCTTGGAAATATCTAATTTAACCAGAGAAAAGGAAAAATTACACATCTGTATCTTTGTGTAACCTGTTGATATAATTCCATAACAAGGCTTTCTTTTTAATTCCTAAAAACAGTTTTTGAAAATTGTCCATTTTTCCATGCATGATCTCATTTGTGCTCAGCTTCATGCTCACACACCTGATACATCACATCTTCTTTATTACTACAGCATATCCAGTTGCATAAGAGAAGAGGAGAAAAGAAATATCCACCAACTCAGTCTCCCTCATATGTCATACAGTACACATAGCAATATTGATTACACTGCTAGATGTCAAATGGTTAGAAGTATGGGTGATATTCAACATCTTTCACAACCAGTCTGGTCCGAACAAGGCAGGACGCTGACCAGTACCTGCTGAACATCACTCATAGATGGAAGATTCCCTTTGATTACCAAAAGCATTAAGCAGACAGCTACTTGAATGTTGTTTCAGGTGAAGACTGTGAATCTAACTTTCTTTCCAACAATAACATTGATAAGTATAATAGTATAGTAAGGTAATAATACAGCTATTGTTCATTGAGTGTTTACTGTGTCACAGGTACTCTAAATACATTATTTCATTTAATGATTTTGAACCTGATTTGAGTCTAAGTGGTATGACTCTAGAATTCATACTCTTAACCACTACCAGTTATCTTGCCTTTGCGTAGACTGGGAGACCAACTTCATTAACCAAGCCATCTGTGATCTTTCTATAAAATATGGATAATAATATCAATCTCACAGTATTACTGGAAACAAAGCACAATATACTATATACAAAGCACATATAGTAGATGCAAGAAAAATGCCAATTTCCTTCTTTCTCATAAACATATCTCCTGCAAACCTGTATGAGTCATCTTCTATGCATAATAAATGACCCTATTGAGATTCTGTAGCTTTAACAGATTTATTACCATCTGGTTTTTATTCTGCTTTCTCTTTATAAAGAGGTGCCAGTTCTTCACTGTAACAGTCTAATACCCATAAAGAGAAATATTAGAATTTTACCAATAACATTCAGAATAACTGGAAGAATACATACCATCTATTGAGTTTTATGAGCCAGACACCATGTAATCTGTTCCCCATATATTATCTCATATAGTCTTACAAATCTATGATTCTTATTAATTGAAATATTACAGATAGGAAAACTGAGCTATGGGTAATTTCAGTAATTTATACAAGGGTCCACAGCTAGGAATTAGTGGCAGATTACAGATTTAAATCCAAGTCTGATGACTCAGAAACCCATGCTTTTAACAGCCAAAGTTTTCTTATTCTCTAGTGGCAAAATGTAAAATTTTCATTTTATTATCCTTAAGTTTTTATTTCTCTATTTTAATGTTATCTCAATATAGAAATTGGAAATTAGTTTGAAATGCACTTCATCTAAAAATATATAATTATATATAATTACATTTTGACATGCAATCTAAAAAATGTAGGGAAATGTCTCCTGATTTCATTCTACTTTGTATTCTGATTAAATATTACAGTATGAATCAATGGAATATTAATTTCCAGAATCAAACCCTTTCCTGTGCTTTTAAAACTAGCATCTATTCCCTATATTGTAATACTTGTGGCTAAATTGGTCTCCAAGTTCCCACTAGCTGGTATGATTCACTTACTTTGCACATTACTAACATCAGTGGTTTGAATACAAATGGGTCATTTATTCCCTGAGAATAATTTTTTACACGTGTTGTTGAACTCTAAGCATTTCTGCAAATTAACTGTAGAAGAAAATACAGCAGTTTTGGAGAAATGTCCAGAAAACTATATAGCTTTTAAACACAGCAGTTTTAAATTATTATTTATTTATTTTTTATCTAGACTCTCTCAGCACTTTCTCTCGTATTTGTTGCACAAATTCTGTTTTTCTGTCCTTAAAATGAGGCTCTTCCATATCCCTTCACAAATTATGTGGTTGTTGCTATCCCTTCCCATCTTCTATGATTCAGAGTTTTCAGCTTCTATCTTTCAAAATTCTGAAATCATGTGATTTACTTTTATTTAGCCATTATCTTCTAAATCATGATGATCACAAAAGGCATGGTGACAATCAATGCATTAGAAATCCCTACTTCCTCTCAACAATCATGATGGGTGTTTCCACAAAATATTCCTCATCCAGTAGGTGAAAGACTTGCCATGACAGAGCAGGTTTCTCTTCCTGGAGCAGGTATACACTTACCTCTGCTAGGGTTTACATTTATAGACAATGACTACATTCAGCTGTTTAACATTTAACAGTTGGAAAGAGTTTTCATATGCATGTTCACACTGCCTTAAATCCTTTTTGGAACAAGGCATGATACAACATATGAAATAAATAAGAGTTTAAAAAATGTTACCTTCCCAATAAGTCTGGCAAGAATGCATGGGAGCTATTAATATTTCCACTGAACACATGAGAAACTTTAGGCTCTAAGATGTTACAGAAATTTTCTCAAGGTTATATAGTTAGTAAACTTTGGGGCTCAGATAAGCAAATCTTCTGAATCAAGGACAAGACCCTAGCCCCTCTTTGCTTCTGCTTTCTCATACATAGAGAGACATGGTAGTGATGAATTTAAAAGTTCTTGAAGTCAAACTGTTTGGATTCCTGCTCTGAGCCTGCTGGATTTCTCTAGCTGTGTTAATTTGGGCTAATCACTTCACTACTCTGTGACTCAATTTTTTCTCTTCTCTAAAATCTAAATAATTTTATTGTAAATTTTATGTGACAATGCTTGGTCACATTATTAAGTATACATATAAATAAGCAATAATAAACCTCTACCCGTTTTTGGGTGTTCATTTTCTATGTAAAATTTTGTAACATCAACAGTAAAGGAATACCTAAGTTACTTTAGAGTTGGTAATGCCCAAGCAAAGATGAATGCCTTAGACACCCATGGACTATGTATGGTCCAACACAGGAGAAAAAGTGTCAGGAAATTAGGGAAAGTGAAAGAAAATCTCTGAAAAGAAAAGGAAGAAATTGAGATAGGTATTGGGTATCTTAGGTACTCCCACAAAAGCACCTTACTTCCCAACACCTGCCATGAACAAATTAAGAAATAATGCAAGAGAGTGGCAGAGGACACCAAAAGATTACCTTTATGAGTGATAAACCAACCAACAAACATGGAGACATAACTGAGCATGAAGCAAAATAAATTTGTTAACTAATCCAGAATTAGGCTACTTTACAAATCCAGGCATAGATACGTACCCCACCTCCTCCTGAATTAGGAGAGGGTACTCATTACCTCCTTTAAAGAACCATCAAGAGAAGGCTTCCAGTACTCTGTTGGCTCCTGGGAAGGAGGGAGGTTAGGGCTGAGCCTAGCATGCAGATTTACTCCTCCCAAACATACTGATGAGAAAAAAAAAAAAAATCACTCTATAACCCTGGAATGGAGAAGTAGGAAATAAATAATAGAAACATCTAGAGTGGGGAAGAAGGATTTTCCAATAAAAATAGAAAAAATGCAAGCCTTACAATAACAAAAAGTCAATTTTTGAGGTATAGATGTGTTAAGTAAATGTGACAGAGAAAATGAATCATGAATTCTTACATGAAAAAGCAAAAACAGGTATTAACTTCAATACAAATAAGACTATTAGAATGTGTGTGCTCCTTCAATGTTCTACACCTGCTAGGCACTCACAATGAAATAGTCTTTTTAAATTCTCGTGATAGCACTATGCAATAGGTCTTTCATTTTACCAGTGAGATGGGAAAATCAGAGAAATTTTAGTTGTTGTCTGTGTCATGAAACTAATACATGGAAGAATTGGGAATGAGATCCCAATCACTGTGATTACAGTTTCCCAGCATAAAGTAACACACATGGCAGCAGGACACAATTCTCACATTAAGGTAGGTATTAAACTATTATCAAAATGTGCTTGTAAAGCAGAAAATAAAACTAAAGAGCAACTGAAAACTCTAATGAGAAACAATGATAGCCTAATGTCCTCTCCATTATGAGAATATATTGAAGTATAATTTTTAAGAAAATCACGACTCTCATGCAAATGTAAAATGAAGCCATGTCAGAGATTTTATTCTGCTTATTAATTAAACCACCAGTTCGATGTTTAAACCGGTTTAAAGATCATTTGAGAAACTAGGTGTATATGGGCAATTTATCAAAATAACAGTAAGATAAAATTGCTACATTAGAGTATTTTAAAGTGGTAAATATCTAACGGAGCCATAAACTGTAATCTTCAGTGTATAATCTGTTGCACTGCACAGAAATTATTTGCATCTTTACTTGACAGAAATCTACAATTTGACTTCTGCCCTGCCCTTCTGGATGTGAAAACTGGCTGGTCAGTAAAAAGTCAAGCTTTTGTAAAAGAGGACCCAGTAATCCCTTTCATCTGTTTCCAAATCCCAAATAAATATTCTGACAGATATATGTAAACACTTGCTACTTGCTAATTAGGACCAGTTTATTTTCTTGGTCATTCAAAACTGTGTCTGCCGCCTCTTCAGTGCTGGAGATATGCAGAAAAGTATTCATCTTTGGCAACTCACTTTTTAAATCAGTCCACTGCTTTAGTCATATTGCATGATGTCCTTCATTGGATCGCAACTTTCTTTTATATTTTTCCCCAGATTATCTGACTTGGTCACTTTGATTGGATTACAAATTATTCTAGTCTATTAACTGCATAAAAAGAAATATCTAATTCAAAATAAAAACTGAAAAACTAAAACCAAATAAAACACACACAAGTTCTTCCCCAGGACTTTTGTGCCCTAGCCCATGGACCTTCCATGGGCCACAGTCAACATCAGTGCCATTGAGAGTAAACAAGAATTCCTAGAGGACTTTCTTCAATGAATTATGGACCAGGGATGGCTATAGGCAGCTCCTGGCTGGCTCTTGAAGATTCTACTTTAGGGTGACAACCAAAGCCAGCCACCGTCTGCATTCCTTCTCCCTTGTTAAAAGCTTTTCTCTCTTTATTCTTCTTACACCTTACCAAATATATCTTATTTTTTTCAACAGTGCTTATGCAATTCCCTATGTCTTCTTCCCCCTTATTTACACTCTAACCACAATTGTTCAAATATCAGTTCCACTGTGAAGACAGCTCATTTCTCCCATTATGCTCTCACAGACTTTAATTCACCTCTGATTTTAAAAATGCATTACTTTATTCTTTTGTTATAATTAGTCCCTTACATATCTATCTTTCCATGCCCTTTGCACAAAATATGTAGTATGAATTGAATAAATGAATGAAACAATGAATGAGTGTGGAGACAGTATTTAGTAGAAAAAAATATTTGCAAATTATCATAATTGTACTAGTAATTTATCACGTGGAGAGGTATAAGTAAGTGTATGTATATAACATTTTTATGTTAAGAAGTCCAACCCGTTTTGTTGTTCAAGATTCTGTTCAGAGGTTGACTTCCTTCATGAAGTCTTCTATCCTCTGCCAAGGGAAAATATCTTGTCCTTGTAGGGACGATAAGGTTGTTAAAGGAGTGAGAGATGCTGGAGTAGTGGTGAGAAAAACAGAAGCTGGAATAGAGAATACAGTAGTTTTTGGTTTTTGTTTTGTTTTGTTTTAGTGGAAGCACTACCAGAAATTTGTACTTAAGTCAAAATATCCCAAGTGTCAACCAAGCACATTGGTCATATGCAGAATAACTTAAAGCAATTTCAGAAAGAAATGCTTTCTCAAAAATCTCATGGTTCCCATGATAAATTTCCCTGTACTAGATGTTACATTCCATGCAGAAGCCATTCTTCTGAATCAGTCACCTTGTGAAAGAAACAATGTTTATGTATAATCTTCCTCTCCCTTACAAAGAAAAGAAAAATTCTGCATGCCTCATATCTGGCAAAATTGATGAATGGTTACATGGCACATAAACTAATGAGACTGCTAGACAGTTTTCTGCAGACTATAATCCTAAGAATTTCCAAGACAATGTTTTCCCATCAAATGTTATGCAAATTATAATGAATTATGATAATTAATTTCAAATGCAGATTTTCTGCTGAGAAAAACTTTCATTCAAACAAATGTGTTTTCCATGCCATTGGAATTACAAGTTACAAACACGTCTAGTCATTTATTAAGAGCCTTTTATTCAGGTTCAGGTGCTTGAACACCAGTTGATTGTCAGAAAGATTAATCAAATTCTTTCTATAAAAAAATCATAAAGTTTTGGGGCCTCTAGTAATGTATCAGCAAGTATTCACTATTATCTGAATAATCAAGCCTATGTCACTGAGAAATTGAAACAGTGTGGTACCTAAAGCCTATATGTAAAATAGAATAATAAATCACATTTCTCCACACAGCTACTCTAACATCTACAGCTAGAACTTCAGATGAGGGGATTTTTGTTTTATGTTTCATCCAGAAAAATACCAGGTTCTTAAACTCAGGCATAAGGACAGCCTTTTTTACATTTGCTTACGGTTACATTTTGGTTAGTTTTTTGCAGTTCTTACCTCATCTTATTTAGGCAGCTGTCATGTACTCTTTAATTAAACATATAATTTCAAAAGTCATACTCAGAAGAAAGCAGTAAAAATGTATGTTGGAAGCAGAAGGCATGGTTCCAAGTAAAGGCCCCAAACCCTGATGAGTTTAATTAATGAAAATGAATTTTATCATTTCTGTCTCAGGCTGTGTAGTTCAATCTACTCCAATTCCCTAGACGAAAGTGTTCTTAGTGTAGTCCTCACACATATACAAAAGAATGTTTTCTTCATACCTTCTAGTATGCTCCTAATCTTATTAAAGTGTAACGATGAGGCATGTTTATCTGCTTGATATATAAGGACAGAAACAGAATTTCCTTATGGCAACTGCTTTAAAATCAGTTAACACTAATTCACTCTAGCTTTATTCTTTATATTTAAAAATCACAAAATTATAAAAATGCAAAGAATATGGCATCAAACAAATTCTCATCTACTTAGAACAATAATTTTAGACCTTAAAACTAAGTCAGCTTACTGACTTATTAAATAAATATTCATTTACACTGGGACTTCCCTGGTGGTCCAGTGATAAAGAATCCACCTTCCAATGCAGGGGACACAGGTTTGATCCCTGGTTGGGGAACTAAGAACCCACTATGCCACAGGGCAACTAAGCCCACGCGCCACAAATACAGAGCCCACGTGCCTTGGAGCCCGCCCGCCACAACTAGAGAAGAAAAATAAACATGTGCTACAACTAGAGAAGAGGAAACCCACATGGCACAACCAGAGAGAAGCCCGCGCACCACAACGAAGAGCCTGAATGCCTCAACAAAGATCCCGCCTGCTGCAACGAAGACCCGACGTAGCCAAAAATAAAGAAAATAAATATTAAAAAAAATATATTCCTTCACACCAACGATTTTCTAAGCAAAGGTTAAAAAAATCTGTTTTGTTGGAGGAAAAAATGGTTAAGAATAACACAGACAGAACTATCCCTTCATGTAACATTTTGGCTTTGTTAATTTGTCTAAAACAAAGCAATAACAGGAGAGCACAAGAGAACAATCTGCCAAAGGGTTTTTGAGCAAAAGTTAAGAATATAAAATTTCAAAATAATTGTCTGAAATCTGAATCATTCCTTTAGGCACAAGTTTGAGTTTAAAAAATCCATGAGAAAATGGTGCTTTAAACACATTCTAAAGCTTACAAATCAAAGCATAAATTATGACACTTTCCAGAACTGCTGTTGAAGAACAATTTTCAGAGGGTATTCACTGAGCATATTTGGGCTGTAAATATGAAGAAACAGTGAACAACAGTCTAGTAGTGGAGGAATAATAAATATTCAAAAATAATAGCACAGTCAGAGAATGACAGTTACCATAACAGAGTCCAGAATAGATTTCTACAGGACGTGAAGGAGGAAGAGACTATGTTCTTTCTAAGGAACCCACAGTCTTGCCAGAAATGATGCGTTTGTGCTGGACTTTGAGGAATGGGTTAAATTAAAACATTTAGAAAGGTAGTAAGTTTTGTGAGCAAAGTCACAGATACCGGAATTGAGGGACCATGCTTAGAAAAGAGCAAGAAGAATTTCTCTTTGGATAAAATGCAGGCTCTATGCAGGGGGTGGTTGGCAAGTAGACTGAAATAGTACGCCATAATCACATCTGAAGATCCTCAGACCCCACGCTGACTTGTTTATATCAATTCCGTAGGCACTAAAAGTCTTTAAATACGGAACTAGCAAGCTCCAAACTCTAAAAGACAGTAGAAACCAAAAACTAATTATCTTGCCACCACAATGCTCCTTCCAATCTTACAGTGAAAATGTGGATAGAACCAGAGAAGTACACAAGTAAGTATAATTAAGGTTGTGCCACACATGTATTGTTTAAAATTATTTTTACTGGAAACATACTTTAATGTATTTACCAGGACATTCTAGCCAAGAGTTCAAAGTGTATGTTTTTGAAGTATATGACAATATTTGTTTAGGTTTCTGAATATTTGCAATTTCTGAATTGAGTTATAACTTCAGAGAGAACAGATTTTTTACTTCAGAAAAAAAATATGAGGAAAGTAATTGGAGATGTAATCTTTAAATTATTGAATAATCTATGGCAAAAGATATGCCTAACAAAGCATATATCCCCTAATATCAAATACTCCATTTTTGAAAATCCAAGTTTTAAAAAATAATTTTATTGGGACTTCCCTGGTGGCATAGTGGTTAGGAATCTGCCTGCCAATGCAGGGGACACCAGGATTCGAGCCCTGGTCCGGGAAGATCCCACATGCCGCGGAGCAACTAAGCCCGTGCACCACTACAACTGAGCCTGCGCTCTAGAGCCCGTGAGCCACAACTACTGAGCCCACATGCCACAACTACCGAAGCCTGCGTGCCTAGAGCCCATGCTCCACCATAAGAGAAGCCACCGCAATGAGAAGCCTGCGCACAGCAATGAAGAGTAGCCCCCGCTCGCCACAACTAGAGAAAGCTTCTGCGCAGCAACAGAGACCCAACGCAGCCAAAAATAAATACATAAATAAATTTTTAAAAATAAAAGAATAATTTTATTAATTCTGCCTCCCTGAAGTATTAAAATTAAATACAAAATGGAGACTTGAGAATGGACTTGAGAATTCTCTGAGCAGGCAAAACCATTTAGGCCACATAAGCAAAACTAAATCAATCTCATTTCATAAACATAAGCAAAACCTACCTTAGGTTATTTCCTATAAATGCCTCTGACAATCATGAAAGAGACTTAAGTCATCTTACTAAAAATAGTATGAGGTAATCATTTTTAACCAAGCCTCTGCTGCCTGAAACCCTCCATTGTAATAACCAATCACTGGAAAGGGTAAAAAACTTTCTCATGTTTACTTTGTGAGCCATCCTATAACTTCATGCCCCTGAGTTTTATATTAGTTTTTGAATTTGCAAGTTCCCTGTTCTCAAACCATCCTTATATGCACATCTTACTAAATATTATTTACTGTTTTCGTGGTTTTAGTGTTGCCATTTCAGGATTTTTGACAAGAGAAAACTTTCAGTTAGAACACAAAGAACGGAGGAAGGTATTAAAAGCAGAATATCAACATAGAGCTTGTGTCTTCCAAATTAAAATTACTAGGTCAAATAGCTGATGTCAGTTAAATAAAATATAACTATGCTTCTATTGTCAAATTCACAGGAGAAAAATCAAGTAGGCATTTTATTAAAGTTTTCAATTGTGAGCAAAATATTGAAAGATAAACATACATAGTTCAAACTGTATATATATGTATATAAATATTGAGAAATATATATATATAAAGAGAGGGAGAATTTTGAATTTTTAAGTAAGGGCTAAATACATTTTTGGCTTTTAACAAAGGCAAAAATACACAAACTTGCATATAACATAATATTCACTGAATGATTATATACCCTTGAATAATATGACAACTGCTAGTGAATAATTAGTATTTCTGCCAAGACATAATCACATGATTCCACAGTAAATTACCTGTGAATGTTTTGTATTTCTGGTCCTGAATTAAAACCTCTCACACAGGAATATAGACACAGACCTACTAGAGAATGGACTTGAGGATATGGGGAGGGGGAAGGGTAAGCTGTGACAAAGCGAGAGAGAGACATGAACATTATATATGCTACCAAACGTAAGGTAGATAGCTAGTGGGGAGCAGCCGCATAGCACAGGGAGATCAGCTCGGTGCTTTGTGACCGCCTGGAGGGGTGGGATAGGGAGGGTGGGAGGGAGGGAGACGCAAGAGGGAAGAGATATGGGAACATATGTATACGTATAACTGATTCACTTTGTTATAAAGCAGAAACTAACACACCATTGTAAAGCAATTATACTCCAATAAAGATGTAAAAAAAAAATCTCACAATTTCCAAGTTCTTAAGTTCTTGACCTTCTCTTCCTCAGAAAAGACTTTATTGACTGCCTCTCTGTGGCAGGTCCTCTCAGCAATGCTCTATTGCAAAACTCTGCCTTTGATGATGGTAGTCTCAGTGTAATCCTTCTATTTATGTTTTGCCCACATCTCCCAGTAGACTGCAGGCTCCCAACGTCAAGGACCTTACCATTCTATGTTCTATTATATCTCTGGTGCCAAGAACTCACTGACATTTAATAAATGTTTGTTGAAATAAAATGTAATTTTTTTCCAGAAATCTAATAATTTAATAGAGGAAATATTTTAATCAATCACTTGGATGTCTATATATTGCCAACTCCTGAAATCTACAGTGATTTATTATTGATAAAAGTACTCCTTGTGTTTAAAGAATAAGGAATTTTTATATAGAATCAGGAAAACTGAAAGAAAAAATGATTTACTTTTAACTTGATTATTTGTTGGAAAACAAAATTGAAAATATAAAACAAACTTTACTTTTGTTCATTCTACACATTTTTATTGGATTCATACTATGTACAAGGTACTATATTAGCTCTTATGGGAGATGGAAAGATAAATGAGACATAGTTCCTCCTTGAAAGAATGAATTATACAGGACAGATATGAAATAGAAATATTGTAATTCAAGATAGAAAATGACAATTGGCTTTCGAGATTTACTACAGCAGTGCTTCTCAAACTTCTTTTTACTTCAACCCACAGTAGTAAATGTATTTTCCACTGTCATGTACATAAAATGGAAACAAATGTGTCACAGAACAATATTTTATCTTTATTCTATATATAAGAATACATATTTTATGGATCTATTTTGTATTCTATTTTATCTTTATTCTAATACTTTCTATACTATTGTTCTATACTATTTCTATACTATTGTTATTGTTAATATATTGTTATTCTATTCTATTCTATTCTTTTTGCTTAATAATGGGTGTTCACTTATTATGCTACTCACATAACACAGTGATAATCAGCACACAGTTTGAAAACACTGAACTACTTGGAGAATCAACTTCTTCAATGAGATAGTATTATGTTAATTTTGAACAAAAAACTGTCTAATATTCATACATGTAAACTTGAGGAAAAGGAATCATTCCAGACAGAAGGAAGACCATACATAAAAGTATTGAGAAAATATGTGAGGCATGAATAACTAAGAGCAAGTAGTTCAATTTGGCTGGTGTAATAAGCAAAATTCTAAGATGGCCCCTAAGATTCCTGCATCCTGATATACATACTTTGTGTAATATGCTGTTCTTGAGTGTAGCAGAACCTGTGACTATTAGGGCATATTATTGCCATGATTATACTACTTTCTCTAGCAAACAGGATTTTTATAGATGTAACTAAAGTCTCTAATCAAAAAAAGACTGTCTTGGGTGGGTCTGACCTAATCAGATGATGCCTCAAAGGGAGATTCAAACTCAGAGATGCATTTTCCTGACAACTGTGAATATTCAGGCTTCCTGAACTTATGCTGCAAGGGAATGAATTCTGTAAATACCACATGAGCTTGGAGGAGGACACTGAGTCAGCTCAGCCAACATCTCAGGATTGTAAGACCCTGAGCAGAGAACCCAGCAGAGTCCACCAGACTTCTGCCTTACCGAAGGGTGAGATCATAAATGGGTGTTGTTTTAAGCCACTAAGTTTGTGATGATTTCTTACCTAACCATAGAAAACATCTGGAGTGCGGGTGCACAAAGAAAACTAGTGAAAGAAATTCTTGGAGAGATAACTGAAATTCAGATCATAAGGTGCTATGAGAGCTGGTTAAAAACTTTCTTCTTTAGGAAATGTAAAGTTACAGAAGATTTTGGAGGAGGAAATTGCTTGGAAAGGAAAGTAAACACTGGAAGAGACGTCCCCACAATCATGCTATTCTCTAATTTATTATTTTAAATGTATTTTGCTTTTATAGTCCAGTGGACAGAAACATAAGTATGGGTATTGGTTTTAGGAATAGAAATACATAATGGAATAGGTATGGGTGTTGCTGGTAAAACACTATGTGGAAAAATATGTTAACATCATCATTTCTAGATTACTACTAATCTTTTAGATATTGATTATTCAAAAATTAGAATATCAATACATCGAATTCCTGCAATTTTGAACAAAGGCAAAAAATGGATCATATACCTTTTTTCACTAATATTTTGCTTCTTTCCTTGACATAAGAGCATGGCATTGATGATTACTCTTTGTAACGTAACATTTGTCTTTCCATCATAAGAATGTGATATTTTACTTATTACTAAATGACTGAATTAGAAAATCTTAAGGTATAGAAGTCCTCAGACTTTAAGAAAGCTTTGTGGGGACATGAATGGCCAGAACAGTAACTGTCATCCATGAACAGTCTGACCCATTTACACCCAAGTACCACATACATTTTATCATTTTCTCTGTGTCCTATGATGTGAAATGCTTGGGAAACCCTGCCTTAGGGACTATTTTGCCTTTAGAAATACAATTATGGTTTCCACATCCCTCAGTGAGCAGCTTAGAGCCAGTGACATTTTCAGAGCTCTGTCAATCAGGAAACTATAGGATACCAACTATGACTCATACTTTTGACTGTATGTTTTAAGTCGAAATATTTCCTAAGATGCACAGTGAATGACTTTAAGAACAAGTGCTTCTCAAGGGATACTAGCATTTTGCATATCATTCTTTCAAGGTTTGCAGACTTGTTGATAATCTTGCCTAGTATTAAAATTTTACTAATTTAAAATAGACACCTTACCTCTGAACTGGATAAAAAGGAAACAATTCCTAAGTCGTTATTCCACAACATGAAATGGTATAAAATCATTATTAAATGCACATATTTGTTTGAAATGCAATCAAATTCTGTCCTTCACAAGCATAGTGAACTACAGTGTGACATTAAATGGTTAAAATGCAATACATACATTCTCTGTCTCACACACACATCTACCTAGATTTTCTTAAATTAGCAATGGCATCATATAATAAAAAGAAAACATATCTTAGATTTTTTTTAAATATCTCTGAGCTCTAAAAGAGACTATTTTTATATCATACTCTCTTCAATAAAACAATACTACCTGATACAGCCAAAGAAAGAAAGCAAAAATCAACCAAATTATATTTCCCACCTATTTTATGGGGTAAACACTTTGATATCTTTAAAAAAGATTTTATTAGTGACTTTAGTACCACCTTCAAATTAACTTGTAAGCTTGCTAATTTACAACTGCGAAATCAAATTTCCCTTCCCCTTCTAAGTACCATGGTGGCACTTTTTCCTTGCTAACCACAAGGCAGTTTTTGCAATGGGCCAAAGACTGTACCTCTCTGTAAAAGAAATCACGTAATTTTTATGTGTTAAGAAATTGAGTTTTGGGGTTGCAAAGCACACTGGATGGTGATCATGGGCCTCCTTCCTTTTTGCAACACAACACTTCAGAAATGGCTTAATATATTTAAATCTGATTTATCTGATGTGTGGTCTTAATAGCCATACCAATTCCCATTGCTTATCATCATGCTTAAAGAATGATCAATTTTAAATGAATGAATTAATTAATGTGATATAAGATTAAAATCGTAGGAGGCATCAATAAAAACTTAAGGGAGGGCTTCCCTGGTAGCGCAGTGGTTGAGAGTCCTCCTGCCGATGCAGGGGACACGGGTTCGTGTCCTGGTCGGGGAAGATCCCACATGCCACGGAGCGGCTGGGCCTGTGGGCCATGGTCGCTGAGCCTGCGCATCCGGAGCCTGTACCCCGCAACGGTAGAGACCAGAACAGTGAGAGGCCGCATACCGCAAAAAAAAAAAAAAACTTAAGGGAGTGAAGTTGGAAGTAATATGTATAATTTTATGAATTCAATGTTATTATAAAAGTGGTGGTGCTCTCCTTCTATACGTTGAAAATATCAGCTACACAATATCTCTAATGTTGCTACTCACATCATGTTTTACCTGCTTTATCAACAGCAACCTCAGTCAGCCCACAAAATGTCTGATTTAAATTTTACCTTTGGGAGCAAAAATCTACTTAAGACCCCCTAATCCATGCCACAGCAGTGAGCACTTTTTTGGTGGGGAATTGTATAGAAGTCTTCTCAGATAATAGGCAGAAATTTTGTAGCCATCTCTGATAGTTCCTGACTATATTCTATGTACTCAATCTGTTGCTAAGTGTTGTTGATTCTTTAAATTTTAAAAAAATTCTGTATTTTCACTTTATTTCTACTGTTTACACTCTAAGTTAACCTGTTGTCTCCTAAATGTCTGGATGATTACAACAGTCCTTTACCTAAATTTACTAATGGGCCTCTTTTCTCAGAGTAACAAAACTAATCTCCTAACATATTGCTTATACCAATGGAAAGGACCAATGTACCAAAAACACTGCCACTGATAGCAAGTCTCAAAATCATATTCTAGCTTTTTAGACTCTCTTTGTTGTGCATACCTTGCTTATTAAGTTCTTTTTACTAGCAGTCCTCCAAATGAACTCCAATACTGTTAGACTGAATTCTTTATAGCTATGATTATCAACCATGATGTATATAAACATAAGGGTATATTGAAAAATTAGTAACAAATTGAAAATTAAAGGATCAAGGTTTGATTGATAACACAAAGGCTCAGATTATCAAATTAAATTCAAATGAACAGAGATATTTCTCAGTGTTAAACTTTACTAAAAATTCAAATAACACTGATAATAAGATACAGGTCAAAGCACAGAGAAGGTTTAAAGTATCGACTAGCTCCCCAGATAGTTTTTCACCACATTAGGACTGACTCTAGTCCATATTTAACATATGAAGTGCAAAATGATGCATATGAGACATGGCTTGCAGAAAAGGAGATACTTCAGTCATGAAACAACTCTATTTTATACTCTAATTATTATACAGAAGAAATGACATTCCTAGCAGGTCATGAATCCATAAATCCATAAATTCTAGATTTATTTACCATAAGCAATTTTCAGAGCCCTGAAACTCCTCTTAGATGTATTCCATAGATAAAGACTCTTCATTATCTTTCTGATATCAAATATCTTCATAGATTTGGCATGACCATTTCTTTTCTTTACTCCCAGGGACATTAATCCTCTGGAAAGTAGAGTGAGTTGCTACTAACCTTTTGTTTTCAGCTTGCAAATAGCTCCTGAGGAGGAAATATGAGGATATTTCATATACATGATCTCTTGGGTGGGAAAGAAAGAGGCGAGGTTACAGGAAGATTACCTGGGAATAGTGAATAACCCTGGATTCAACCATTATGTCTATGTGCATATCTATTCATATAATCTACTGAGTGTTTGTGGCCAACAGGAAAACCAACAAACTGACAACTGACGATCCTTTAAAAGTGGTTGCCAACTTTCATGCTTTCAGAAGCTACACATTTAATGGAAATATATAAAATTGCCTGATCTAAGACAATACACAGGTACTAGTGGAGTACAAGACATTGAAGGGTTCAAGCTGCACCTATAAGCCGTTGATTTTAAATATTTAAATTCTCTGCTGGCCACCCAAAAGAGTACTGTGCAATATTTTATTAGCAAAAAAACAAATTGCCATTCCGATAAAAGAACACTTTTTTCTTGACCATATATATTAAGAAAAAATAAATTTATTCAGACACTAATTTAAAAATCATTTATTCAAGTATATAAAAATGAGTAAGACATGATCCCTCATGAGAATATAAAGAAATCCTCACACTCTTAGGAAAAGACTAATTGTTCTATGACCATGATAACAAGTAGTCACCAGAACTGATTTAAAAACTGCTTAATCTATAAATGACATTTTTATTCTGTTTGTCCTTTAGATTCTCTGTCAGCTGAGCAATGATCAACAATGGTTTGACCTCTGACTGTTTCACTGAGTACATGTTTCTGAATTTATTCTATTATCCTAGGACATATAACCAAATAAGTCTTTGCAAAAAGTAATTGTGTTAGTTCCCTGTGGCTGCTATAACAAATTACCACAAATGCAGTGGTTTAGAAAACAAATTTATTATCTCACAATTCTGGAGTCCAGAAGTTCAATATTAAGGTAGTCAGTATGGACAAATTGGCAACTGGTCTAACTCCTGACCCCTACAAAATCTTCATAAAAGTGCCCCTGTCAATTTGTGAAAGAAAGTTCTTTTTCTTTAGACCATATTTTGTGGTAAAGGTTGATGAACTGTTGATTGTAGGACCCTTTTCTAGCCCCTGCCTAGTAAACTGAGGATCATTCATAACCACACATTTTTACCAATTGTGATGGTCTCTTTCTTGTTTATCATGAACTTGTCACTATCCAAAATATCTAGAAGAAATTCTGGTTCCTTTTATAAGCTCATACTATAATCAAAACTTTGAAATTAGCTTGGTGAAAGGTAAAAATTTTGTCTTAAAATAAGAGTGGCCATTATGGGAAATTTTTGACATGTGAAAAATCAACTAACTAATACGTTGAAGAGGGAGCTCTAGAAAAATTAGAAGATAAAATGCAAAACAGTCAGCTTCCTTAATCAAATCCAAAGAAAAATCTAATTCCAAAATAGTCTCTCTCAACCATTCTCTTTTTAATCTTCTAAAACCTAATCTCCTTTCACTGCTTTCTCTCTCAACTTTATCAGCCCAACGCACCTATATTCCTTCTTTTGCTTATGCTTCTTTATCTGACCTCCAAATGTGCTTATCCTTTCTTCAGGTATCTTCAAGAAAATAACAATCATTTAAAAAATTCATATATCTTAAGACAAATCTTTGGATGCTGGCTTTAAACCCTGTTCTAGACCTGAGTGGAGTGCTTTAACTAAGGATTTCCTTAAACTTCAGAAACTGAAGAAATCAGGATTGTATTAGATGCATAGTGTCCTGGACTATGAGATGTTAGCAAATTAGATCACTTAATTAATAGTCTTTCATGAGAGACAGAGAGAAATAAAAAGAAATGCTTAAAATTATCAGGGTAAAAAGATTATAAATATCTAATCTAATTATATATTAAAAAAATTTTTTTAATTGAGAAGGAACTATACTATTCAAGTCCACTTTAAAAGCTTTTCACTTATGGGCATATTCCGCAAAGATTGAAAATTGTAAAGAAAATTAAGATAAGAAATTGACTACAGGAAACTTTCAAACAGTGCTCTGGTATATTCTGGTATGGATTTAATAGCTGAAGTAAAGGGAACTTTAGACTCTGTTTTCAGAAATAGGGAAGTAAAATCAAAATATAGAATTGCCAGATGTGGGTATATATGTATATGTAGAGCTGATTCACTTTGTTATAAAGCAGAAACTAACATACCATTGTAAAGCAACTATACTCCAATAAAGATGTTAAAAAAAAAAGAACCCAAAACAATATGTAGCTGAATATTTTTGAAAAGGTCTTAGAAAATAAACAAGCTAGAAACTAAAACAAACTTATGGTGCACTAGATAAAACAACTGGTTTCAGAAATAAAAACAAGATCAAAAAGTCTTCTGTTCTTTCAGAGTTCAGAGCCTATTATGGGTAAAGACCTCAGCAGATGCTGCAAACAAAGGCCCATTAGAAGAAGCAGTGCCCCATGATGCATAAGAAACAAAAAGGCAACTGTACAGAATTTGCCCAATTATGCTCTGAGGGCAATGTTAGCATTGAAAATTTCTCAATTTTTCTCTAAATTTCCAAGAGAACTTTATTTATATTTATAAATATAGGTAGACAATAATTCAGCTTTCTTGTTGACAGAGTGCCACCTCCATAGGCCATCAGATCTTCAGGGTTAATTTTAAAGGGATTTTCAAAGGAAAAAGGGAGGTTAATTAACCAGCTTTAAGAGTGAAAGCAAAAAAGAAATTTCATTTAAATAAAAAATGTCTGATTGGGCCAAAATATGAAAGAATAAGGTAAAAGACAATCTTGAAGTGGATAGTAAATTGTAGAAAGCTTGACAGGGAAATGAACTATTTGCCTTGGTTTGCCAGAACCCCTCAAGTAGATGGAATTGCCAACATTTCTAAATCCTTTCCCAGGTCCAACCTGTAACTCATTTGGTGACTCATCAAAAAGATACTTCTTACATCTTGTGTTATAACCCCTAAAATGTAATAGGTAGAATCTACTTCGAAAATCAACCTTTCCAGTAATATACTATAGAAAGATTATTTCGTTTTTTGAAAAAGTTTTCTTAAATATGATCAGATTACTGCTGATCTTAACATTAATATACATGTATTATGTATGATTCAAAAAAAAAAGGAAAAATCTTAAGAATCATCTATGGTTCTAGAATCCCTAAGGGAAAAAGACTCCATGGTACAAACAAAATATGTGGAACAATACACACAGGAGTACAGATTAATTCTTACAAGATTATCATAATCTTTTCATATGCATGAAATGTTAGGCTATGCTCTGGGATTTTTAACAGCATGGCACACATCAATGACCTGTTGCCTATCGTAGCCTATCTCTTGATATAGTAGTCAAGTCTTACTCTCCTTGCCTCAGCAATTTCAGCCTTGGGAAAATTAACTACAGATTCTTCAGCACTTATACTAGATAACCATTAAATCTGATGGTACCTTATGTAGAATAATTCCTAATGTTAATGGAAAACATTCAATATGTTTTAACTAATTGACAAACTGATTGTGAAAAATTTTTGCTTTCTTTTCTTTCTGTAGTAAAACACTCTCAATTCGTCACCTCTATCATTCTTAACCAAAGAAGGAGTAATTCATAATTATCTTTCTGAGGCCTAAGAAGTATTCATGTACAGATTCTGATATTCTGGATACTCTGTTAACAAAGTCTGAAGTATTATTTTTTGTTTTTATGTCTTCCTTTGAAAATTAAAAATGACAAGGACAGTCTGGTGATGCAATAGCTAATCTATAATATCCAATCTTCACCAGAAGTCAATCAACTCCAAAAGCCATAATTATGGCATTTCAAGAGCATCTCAAATACTAAAAATAAAAGTATAAGTATGTATATAGTATATTATGGAATGATTATTACTTGATGCCTTCATGGTACCAAATAAATTGTTGCAATAAGTTTAGAGGATCACAGTATGTAGAGAAAATACTTTAACAGATAATCATGTTAAACTGGTATATATATATGACTAAAGTTATGTTTATGTAAAAGAAAGAAAAACCATTTAGAAATTTAGGGATCTCATTATGTACACACAATGCGTGGCCTCAATTCGATAAAAATTTGAATATAATTGAGTTGTTAGGTTCATGAGAATAAGATCTGGCACAGCCAGAATGGCTGCCTAGCAGCACCAGATATAACTTCAAGTTGACATTTGCTAAAAATTCTCCATGAGACAATCTCTCACAATCAGTACAAATTGATCATCATATGAAATAGTAATTAGCAAAATTTTTTTAGAATAATATAAGATGTAGTCATAGTATGCTGCAACTTTAGTTATATAAAAACTGTAATGGTGGTGCACAGAATTGAACCATATCCTGAAGAATACTTTGAACATCTGTAAGTAGCTTATACAATTGCTTCTTTCTATTAGTTATAAAAATATTCTATTAATAGAATTCATATTTTTGAATGGACTTGAAACATTATATTGCCAAAACCACAGCACTTATAGTGGGAAAAACCCCACAACTATAAATATCGTATTTCTTATCTAACGTATTCCACATTACCTGTCCAACAGTAAAGGAACACATTTTACTGAGATAATTATTATGAATTATGCAAGGCTGGTCTTTTGCTCAAGAACTTGGCTCTTTTTATTATCTTTAAACTCTGGAAAAATGGAAAGAACTTTATAGGAAATTGAAATTTGTAATATTTGATGCCTTTAACTGTGATTCTAGATAGAACCTCCAGAAAATGAAGATCAACAGAAGCTGTCTAATGACTCAAGATCCTCAAAACAAGTTGATGCCTTCCCTAAGTAGATAGTTTCTACCTAAGACCAAAGGGACACCTGAAATTATTGATTTTCACACTCAACTTTGTTAATTTGGTCATATATTTCTTCTTTATGTGTGTGTACATGTGTATGTGTGTGTATAATTTCCCTTTAAGATTTATCAAGGGCAATTACCACTCTAAATCTATATTTCAACACTCCCAAGTTATTCCTAAGACAAACACTTTAAATAATTATTGAATATGTTCTGTAAAATGAACAGATTATTTGAAGAAGATGACTTTTTATCATCCTCTATTTATTAAGTCTTCTTTAAAATAGTCCAAAGAGATAAAACCCTTCCTGGAAAAAAAAAATAATTGTCAGTTGAAAGACTCTTGAGGATAGTGCTTTCATCCATAGAAGTTGGAAAACATAAGACGGTCATAAAAAATGTGTGTCTTATTTTGTTTAACATAGCTAATAATTCAATTCATGTTTTCTGATCCCCAAATCCAATTTCAATTTCTCAGATGAAAAACAAAATAGCTTTGGCTTTTTCTTTTGGTAAAACATAGGAAATCTACACAACTGGTAATATTTCATGTGCTATCTGGCTTAACACTACAGGTAAAATTAAACAATCCATATCTAAGTTAAAAGAAAAGCTAACTTGCTTATTTCAGATAGATAGACTTAAGGCATTACTAGGACTTATCTTCTTGAACATTTGTGGGTAATATTTATATAGAGACATCCAGTGCCACCTTTTATTACTTTTAGTTTTCTGGTCTCACAGTTGCTCAATGTATATATACAGAATCTTAAATAAATTTATATATCCACTATTCAAAGAGATAGTTCAAAAAATAATTAAAAGACAAAAACATAATGAAATTAAGCTAATTGATACTGGAGCATAAAATCAGTCCTTCACCAAAAAACAAAGCCCCAAATCCTCATGCTCAAAGAAAATTAACAACAATGGTTAAAATCTAGTTAATCCTTGATAGTCTCTCCTGCAGCCTTGGCTGAAAAAAATGAAAAAGGAAAGGGTAAGATTAAAAACAAGTCCCCATATCCATGGGGAAACCAACTGTTCTTTAGCCATGATAATAAGTAGCCACTAGAACTGGTTAGACATGTTTAATCAATAAATTATAGTTCTATAGTTATAGAACAACCAAAATCCAGTGTGCGTTTCTATTTAACCAGTGACTTTTTTTTTTCCTCAGTGAACAAGCCTCTGGACACCAATCAGATAACAGCACCTTATTTTACTTATTTATTTATTTATAGACAATCAGACATGGATTCATTCCCATAAATGGACTCCTTGGACCAACCTATCACTAATGGTCTCACCTGAGTAGCCAGACTTCTACAGCTGACATTAACTCATTCAGACCTCTGAAAATCTGCCAGTAACTATCTGAACATAAACAGCCTCAAAAGCCATCTCAGTTTCTTTATTAAGCATTTTGGCGTTAATTTTTTCTTTGTTTTCTTTTTAAGCAGGAGGATGACAAGCA
The DNA here is from genome assembly GCF_963455315.2 of Globicephala melas. Lineage (NCBI taxonomy): Eukaryota > Metazoa > Chordata > Mammalia > Artiodactyla > Delphinidae > Globicephala > Globicephala melas. Next base: position 120,870,798 of record NC_083317.1, read on the forward strand.
TGTTTACCATCAAAGTCACTTTTGAATTTAAATGGTAACTGTAAAAGAGAAAGTGGAGTTCGGAGAGATAAGAAAGGAGTTAAGAGTCTATGTGAACGTGTATGGGAGTTTGAAGTAAAGCAGTAGGAATGCAGATAGAGAGAATGAGGTGCACTTTAGAAAGAAGACAATAGATTGAGTTCAAGGATAACATGAAAAGATTTTTTTTTTAATCCAGATTTTATCAATGCAGCGCCAGGTAGAAAAAACACATAATTAATACTGTTTTATATCCCCTGTCAAGATTAGATGCTGAGCCCAAACCAATTTAGAGGTAGTAATGATCAATCACTCTGTAAAAATATTCACTAGTCATTAATTTAAAAAAATATTTTTCCAATAGTGGTACTTACACCAAATTGTGGACTTAGCTTAAAATAGGTGTCAAACCTTTCTACCAAATGAGAATGCAAAAGGATGAAGAAAATAAAATACTTAAAAAATAATGACTCCACTGGTTCTATATTCTCAGAATAAAAATAATAAAATAATTCCTATTTAGTGGTGTGCTTTGTATATCATTTTCATTTACCTTAAGGTCAAATGGTAGACTCTGAACTGGGAGAAGTCTGAATAACGATTTCTGAAGACTGTGGAATTTGTATTGCTTTTTCTGTTGTTTCTTTCACCTTCTATTTTTGCTGTGCTGTAAGTTTACTGCCTGATTAATAGGGTACATTAGCACCAACACAGCATCTGGTTATCAGTGAAAACTTGCATTCACAATTTCCTTGATGAAGATACAAGTGGATGAAATAACTCTCCCTGAATAGCCAAGATGCCATCAGCCTTGCCAAATTTAGAATTCAATATATTTTTTAAAAAATGTAATCCCTACCTAGACGACAAAATTTGAGTTCCTACTGAGGAGTCCAAAATAATTTAAAATGCTTGATGTTCTACATGAGAAACAGAAATATTGTATAGCAATATTTAATTATTATAGTTATAATACATTGTTTATAGAAAATAATGACATTAAATAATTTAGAAGACAATACCACCTGGAAAGAGCTGATTAAAAAAGAAGTATTGGATGTTTGGTACCTATTTGAAGGTTTTCTTTATTAAGTAAAACCAATTTTCTATATTCTCAATGATGGCATAGCTGTCATGTAATAATAAAACAAACCTGTCTGGGAAAGTCATTGTGTTAAGCTCAACATGGCGCAAACATGAATCAGACGTGAGTCTCAATTTAAGGAGCTCAAAGTCTAGTCAGAGACACAGTGACATGTAAATTTTACTATACTACAAAAGGATAAGTGCTATAATAAAGCTATAACAAATGGTGTCAACAGAAAGAAAGGAGTTATTTATTCCTTCTGATTTATGCATTCTTACCTTTGCTTAGTTTGTTACTACAGTGTCTGAATCAATATTTTTCAATGCCGACTGTACAGTATAATCACTTGGGGGTAATTTTTTAAAAAAGGTAAATATTCCACAACTAGAATTATGAAGATAGTCTCTTCAAAAAATGGTGTTGGAAAACTGGACAGCCACATGCAAAATAATGAAACGACCACTATCTTATACCATACACAAAAATTAACTCAAAATGGATTAAATATGTGAACATAAGACCTGAAACTATAAAACTCCTAGAAGAAAACACAGGCAGGAAGCTCCTTGACATCAGTCTTGGCAATGATTTCTTTGGATTTGACATCAAAAGCACAGGCAAGTAAAGTAAACAAGCATGACTACATCAAAGCTTCTTAACAGCAAAGGAAGTCATCAACAAAATGAAAAGGCAATCTAAAGATCAAGAAAATATTTGCAAATTATACATCTAATAAGGAATTAATATGCAAAATATATAAAGAACTCATACAACTCAATAGCTAAAAAACAAACAATTAAAAAATGGGCAGAGTATCCTGAGACATTTTTCCAAAGATATACAGATGGTCAACAGGTACATGAAAAGGTGCTCAAGATTGCTAACTGTCAGGGAAATACATATCAAAACCACAATGAGATATCACCTCACACCTGTTAGAATGGCTGTTATAAAAAGACAAGAGATAACAAGTGTTGGCAAAAATGTAGAGAAAAGGGAACACTTGTGTACTGTTGTTAGGAATGTAAATTGCTGCAGCTACTATGGAAAACAGTATGGAGCATCCTCAAAATATTAAAAATAGAACTACCATATGACCTAGCAACTCCATTTCTGGATATTTATCCAAAGAAAACAAAAACACTAACTGGAAAAGATATATGCAACCCCATGTTCATTGCAGCATTATTCATAATAGCCAAAATATGGAATCAACCTAAGTGTCCATCAATGATTAAATGGATAAAGAAAAGAAGTATATCACATATTTATCTGGGTACAGGGGCTCAAAAGGTAGAGACTTCCAGTTAAAAAATAAATAAGTCCCAAGGATGTAATATACAGCATGGTTACTATAGTTATTAATACTCTATTGTATATTTGAAAGTTGCTAAGAGACCAGATCTGAAAAGATCTCATCACAAGGAAAAAAATTTTAAGTGTTGTTGATGGATGTTAACTAATTTTATTGTAGTGATCATTTCACAATATATACAAGTATCAAATCATTATGTATATTTGTACACCTTGATGGAAGACATTTTCACATACTGAGGTATGGGGAAGTCATTCTGGCTTATACATGATTTAAGTTGAACTTTATGCTAACTAGAACAGCCTGTATTGTGCCCTGTCACACATGCAGTATACACATGCTTTAATCATTACAGAAAAAGAATGCATTTAAAAAATTAAGATGGAGTGACTGTGGTTAAAGCATCCAGGATAGAGCACAGTGGCCATTTTGGATTTGGTGTCAGACATGTTTTTTAATTACTGATATGATAACTTGAATTTTCTGAACTGTATCAGACTCAAGGATACCACCAGCCATTCTCAAAACAATATCTGCTAGGAGCTACCAGTTACAACCTTATTGTCTCAAGGTCTCCCCTTGCAATTATGCAAGCATTTCAAACCCCAAACAATCCGTACTTAACAAGCACCCTTACTTCTTGTCAGTTCCAATCCTAATTCTTGACAACAGCTTATGTAATTTTGTGCTTTTTGCCTTTACAAGCCCATTTTGTAGTCCAGTGGACTACAAGTACTTCCTGAATCTGTGTGTCCTGAGCTATAGTCCTCAGTTTGGCTCAAATAAAACTCTTTTCTATTCTTATTATAGATTGGTTATTGATTATTTTTGTTGATAACCTGAAGCTAATATAATGTTATATATCAATAATACCTCAATTTTTTTTAAAAAAAAGCATACACACACAAAGAAAACTCAACTACTATTAGAATGACCATAAATTTAAAGTTGCCAATCAATGAGGCTTTAACAACTGAACAGTGATACAACAGTTCTCATGCCCACCTAATGCCTTGTACTGACTGGTTCCAGGGTGCTAAGCCTCAACAGACTGACATGGAAGGGCAATAGCAGGAGACTCACCAGGTTTTCCAGTAATTTCCTGAGAATCTCTAATTCATGCTCTCCCAGCCGGCTCTTCTGCAGGGGTCCAAAGGTGCTCGCTGCCCACTTCACGGAGCTGACCTCATGGAGTTGGTACTTCAGCTCCATGAAGATTAGGTTCTCCATTTTCCCAGGACTGGATAGAGCAGACACCTGGGACAAAGAGCAGAAAACTGTCAGCTCATGTGTGTGTGCACAGGTACCCAGACACTTACCTATGTCCATACGTGACCAGGGAGGTTTAGGAACAGAAACTTCTGGAACACTGACTGCATTGGGCTTTTTCTCCCCAGAGGAAAGGCCACCCCAAATTTGTTGGGCATGCACCCATTTCCAGGGAAAAAGATATTAGTAGGGTTTTTTTCTTAATGTCAGTGCTTAGATAGAGGGGGAAATAGCAAGTATTAAACCTTAAGAATAAAATAATACAGAGGACTGAAAATTTACCTAGGATACACACACAAAAAGAAAAGGTAAATGGGCCATAACTAGAATAATGAGTCAGTGGTAGGGAATGAACATAGGTAGTGTGAAAAAATTTCAAGTGATTTTACTATGCAGCAAAGATTAAAACCTTCTTTTCATCCATTTCCTCTCTAACTTAAACCTGGTTCTCATCTGATCACGTTTCCCCTGGAATCACTCTCAAGGGGTGACCATTCATTTTTTTTCTTTTTTTTTTTTTACATCTTTATTGGAGTATAATTGCTTTACAATGGTGTGTTAGTTTCTGCTTTATAACAAACTGAATCAGTTATACTTATATATATGTTCCCATATCTCTTCCCTCTTGCGTCTACCTAGCTCCCACCCTCCCTATTCCACCCCTCCAGGCGGTCACAAAGCACCAAGTTGATCTCCCTGTGCTATGCGGCTGCTTCCCACTAGCTATCTACCTTACGCTTGGTAGTGTATATATGTCCATGCCTCTCTCTCGCTTTGTCACAGCTTACCCTTCCCCTTCCCCATATCCTCAAGTCTGTTCTCTAGTAGGTCTGTGTCTTTATTCCTGTCTTACCCCTAGGTTCTTCATGACTTTTTTTTTTTTCTTAAATTCCATATATATGTGTTAGCATACGGTATTTGTCTTTCTCTTTCTGACTTACTTCACTCTGTATGACAGACTCTAGGTCTATCCACCTCATTACAAATAGCTCAATTTCATTTCTTTTTACGGCTGAGTAATATTCCATTGTAAATATGTGCCACATCTTCTTTGTCCATTCATCCGATGATGGACACTTAGGTTGTTTCCATCTCCAGGCTATTGTAAATAGAGCTGCAATGGACATTTTGGTACATGACTCTTTGAATTATGGTTTTCTCAGGGTATATGCCCAGTAGTGGGATTGCTGGGTCATATGGTAGTTCTATTTGTAGTTTTTTAAGGAACCTCCATACTGTTCTCCATAGTGGCTGTACCAATTCACATTCCCACCAGCAGTGCAAGAGGGTTCCCTTTTCTCCACACCCTCTCCAGCATTTATTGTCTCTAGATTTTTTGATGATGGCCATTCTGACTGGTGTGAGATGATATCTCATTGTAGGTTTGATTTGCATTTCTCTAATGATTAATGATGTTGAGCATTCTTTCATGTGTTTGTTGGCAGTCTGTATATCTTCTTTGGAGAAATGTCTATTTAGGTCTTCTGCCCATTTCTGGATTGGGTGGTTTGTTTTTTTGTTATTGAGCTGCATGAGCTGCTTGTAAATTTGGAGATTAATCCTTTGTCAGTTGCTTCATTTGCAAATATTTTCTCCCATTCTGAGGGTTGTCTTTTGTTCTTGTTTATGGTTTCCTTTGCTGTGCAAAAGCTTTTAAGTTTCATTAGGTCCCATTTGTTTATTTTTGCTATTACTTCCATTTCTCTAGGAGGTGGGTCAAAAAGGATCTTGCTGTGATTTATGTCATAGAGTGTTCTGCCTATGACCATTCTTTTTTTTTTTTTTTGCGGTACGCGGACCTCTCACTGTTGCGGCCTCTCCCACTGCGGAGCACAGGCTCCGGACACCCAGGCTCGGCGGCCATGGCTCACGGGCCCAGCCGCTCCGCGGCATGTGGGATCCTCCTGGACCGGGGCACGAACCCGTGTCCCCTGCATCGGCAGGCGGACTCCCAACCACTGCGCCACCAGGGAAGCCCTATGACCATTCATTTTTAACAAACCAGTTCCACTAGGCCTGCAGTGGGATAGTGTCCTACTCTCAGTTGCTTTCTTCTCTCTAAAAAAAAGCTTCCAACTTTGAAGTTAGTACAACCTATCCTTGTTACAGTCATGGACAGATCTCTTTGCTCATCTGTTCATTCCTTGAAGATCTTCATATTTGCCTCAGTCTCTCTCTCTCCAAAACAATTCCTGCCATATTACTTATAATTCCAATATCTACAGAGAACTTTTTAATAACCTAGATCCCTTCCTCCTAATTATCTTCTCCATCCCCCTATTTCAGTTATTCATTTTACATAGACTTAGACTTTGTCACTCTCAATAACTATATACTCTCCATAATCTTTTTCATTTATAATTTTTTTAATATAAATTTAAAAGGTTACACTCCATTCAGTTATTACAAAATATTGGCTGCGTCTACTGTGTTGCATCTACTGTGTTGTACAATACATTGGGGTTTTTTTCAGATATATACCCAGGAGTGGAATTACTAGATCATATGGTAGTTCTATTTTTATTTTTTTTTGAGAAAATTCTATACTGTTTTCCATAGTGGCTGCACAAGCTTACACTCCTACCAACAGTGTACAAGAGTCCCCTTTTCTCCACATCCTTTCCAACATTTGTTATTTGTGTTCTTTCTGATGATAGCCATTCTGACAGGTGTGAGGTGGTATCTCATTGTGGTTTTGATTTGTATTTCCCTGATGATTGGCGATGTTGAGCATCTTTTCATCAATATACAGAAATCTGTTGCAGTTCTATACACTAACAGCAAACTATCAGAAAGAGAAATTGAGAAAATAACCCCATTTACCATCACATCAAAAAGAATATAATACCTAGGAATACACCTACCTGAGGGGCAAAAGATCTGTACTCCAAAAACTGTAAAGCACTGATGAAAGAAATTGAAGAGGACACAAACAGATGGAAAGATATACCATGTTCTTGGATTGGAAGAATCAATATTGTTAAAATGATCATACCATCTGAGGCAATCTACAGATTCAATGAAATCCCTATCAAATTACCAATGGCATTTTTCACAGAACTAGAACATATGACTTAAAAACTTGTATGATTTGTAAAGCAGAAATAGAGACACAGACATAGAGAACAAACATATAGATACCAAGGGGGAATGAGGGGTTGGGATGAATTGGGAGACTGGGATGACATATATACACCATTGATACTATGTATAAAATAGATAATTAATGAGAACCTACTGTATAGCACAGGGAACTCTACTCAATGCTCTGTGGTGACCTAAGTGGGAAGGAAATCCAAAGAGAGGTTATATATGTATATATATATACCTGATTCACTTTGCTGTACAGTAGAAACTAACACAACATTGTAAAGCAACTATACTCCAATAAAAATTATAAAAAAATAAAAAATAACTAGAAATCAAAAACAAATTTTTTGTATGAAACACAAAAGACCCCAAATAGCCAAAATCATCTTGAGAAAGAAGAACAGAGCTGGAGGAATCATGCTTCCTGACTTCAGACTATACTACAAAGCTACAGTAACCAAAACAGTATGGTACCAGCACAAAAATAGACAGATCAATGGAAGAGGATAGAGAGCTCAGAAATAAACCCATACACTTATGGTCAACTAATCTATGACAAAGAAGGCAAGAATATACAATGAAGAAAAGACGGTCTCTTCAATAAGTGGTGCTGGGAATACTGGACAGCTACATGTAAAAGAATGAAGGTAGAACATTCTCTAACACAATATACAAAAATAAACTCAAGATGGATTAAAGGCCTAAACGTAAGGCCAGATACTATAAAACTCCTAGAGGAAAACATAGGAGAACACTCTTTGACATAAATTGCAGCAATATTTTTTGGATCTGTCTCCTAAAGCAAAGGAAATAAAAGCAAAAATAAACAAACGGGACCAATTAAATGTAAAAACTTTTGCACAGCAAAGGAAACCATAAACAAAACAGAAAGACAACCTACTAAATGGGAGAAAATATTTTCAAATTATATGGCCAATATATAAGCAGTTCATATAACTCAACATCAAAGAAAAAACAAACAACCCAATTAAAAATAGACAGAAGAAATGAATAGACATTTTTCCAAAGAGGGATTGCACATGGCCAGCAGGAACATGAGAAGATGCTCTCCATAATCTTAATTTCAATTGTCATGCTCTTTGATCCACATCTACAACATAACCCCAAGACATTTTCCAATACCATGATTTTAATTTTTTTAAATTCCACTAGAATTGTAAGTCCACTGATCTTATCATAATTTTACTGTTTTGTTTACAGTTTTACTAAATTTTTTACAAATGCCTCTTTTCATGGATTAAATTAAATCCTCGATCATTATCAATCTTTTGATGTGCCCTTAAGTCTCTTACCTTCTATTCATCATATGGTACTATACTAACACAACAGTCATTCTGTTTAAAGCCAACTCTTTGTATGTTCCTGGGCAGCTAATAACTAGAGAAAACCATTTAACCTTGTAAACTTGTCCCATCATATAATGATTAATAACCAGAAGTGGAACTATCATAATGTCCAACAATCCTATGGCTTTCTAGAATACATTCAGTCCCCCATCTTTTAGATGACTATTATGCCTCCTCATTTCCCATCACACCTCCAACTCCTCTCCCCAACATTCTCAGTGTCAGCTATTGATCCTACTTTCTATTTCATTGAGAAAATACAAAACAATCAGTGCTTCTAAAAGTTCCCACCACATTTACCCTCTTGCCTACAAAAATGACAATTAGTTTTGTTTTCTTTTCTGATAAAATTTCCATATTCCTACTTAAATGATCATGTATGTGCTAGATCCCATAATCTCTTGCCAGCTCAACTGCCTCAGAAGTTGCTTATTTTCTCTTCTGAATTATCATTTTTCCTTCTAATGTATAATTCCAAATGTACTCTAACATTTCCCATCGTAGTGAAAAATTTTCTCTTGATCCAACAGCTCCCCAAGCTACCACCATATTTATTTACTCCTGTTCAGAATAAAACTTCTGAATGACTTTTATATACTCACACTCCCAATTTCTCTCTCCCAATTTTTTTTACGTTGAGTGTACCCCAGTAAAACTTCTGTGGTACTTACTCGATTGAAACAGCTATTGATAGAATCACTCATGAATCCCACTTGATCAATTCTCCATCTTCATGTTACTTAATGTAGTAACAGCCATATTGGGCATAGTTTCTCATTCATTCATTTTTGAAATAAACTTCTTCACATGGCTTTTAAAAACCACATTGAGATATTTTTATATTCTACTTCTCTGGCCACTGCTTTACAGACTCCATTTTTGGTTTCTCCTATTCTCCCTGCCCTCTTAATGCTGGAGTGCAACAGGTGGCAATTTTGCCCCTCTTCTCTTTTGTTGCTTCACTTACTCCCTAGATATTTCATGTAGTCTCAAGGAGTTAAATACTATCTCAACACTCAAAATTATATATATATATTATTATTTTTGCAGTACGCGGGCCTCTCACTGTTGTGGCCTCTCCCGTTGCGGAGCACAGGGTCCGGACACTCAGGCTCAGTGGCCATGGCTCATGGGCCCAGCCGCTCCGCGGCATGTGGGATCTTCCCGGACCAGGGCACGAACCCATGTCCCCTGCATCGGCAGGTGGACTCTCAACCACTGCGCCACCAGGGAAGCCCTCAAAATTATATCTTCAGTGTCAATCTCTCCACTGGACTCCAGATCCATGTTTAAAATGTCTATTCAACATCAATACTTGGTGTCTAAAGGCATTTCTAATTGAGGTCCTGATCATCCTCGAATTCTGCTACTTTCAGTCAAAGTAAAAGCCAGTAAAAGCCAGCATCATTTTTTTCAATTGCTCCAACAAAAAACAAAAATCGTTATCATTCTCGATTTCTTCCCTTCTCATGCATTTCACTTCCAGGCTGTCAGCAATATTGTTAACTCTACAGATATTTTTTTTTCCAGAATCTAACCACTCCCTACCACTTCAACTGCTACCAATCCAGTTAAATCAACATTATCTCTAGACTAGAAAACATAGCCTCTAACCAATCCCCCACCTTCCATCCTCTCCCCATTGTAAACTATTTTCTATGCTGTGAGCAGAGTCATCCGTTTTAAACTATAAATCTGATCATGCCTCTCTTCTGCACAAAACATTAGAAAGGAAAATAATAATTTTAATTTCAAAACAACCTTTCCCTATCTGTCTCAGAGTAAAAGGCAATTGTTTTTCCAATGGCCCAACATTAGTTAATGTAATGTTAGCTAGCTGCCATAACAGAGCCACAGATGTATAAGGGCTTAAATGTAATAAATGTTTACTTTTGATTCTCATAAGTCTTAAAACAAGCATTTCTAATTGGAAGGTATTTCCCTTGCCCATGGCAGTTCAAGGCCATGAATTCAATCTCATGTCTCCACCCTCTTAAGCACGTGGCTTCCATGGTGACTATGCTTATCTGTCTCATGTCAGCGAATGAAGAAAGAGCATGATGATCAAACCTGAGAGATTTTTATAGGCCAGGGCTAGAAATGGAATACATCACCTCACTTCCTGTTCTACTGGATATAAGTCAATCACATGACTACATCTGATCCAAAGAAAACTGGGAAATGTCTTTATGCCCCATCAGAAGAGGAATGCATTTTGGTAAAGAAACTGTTTGTGACAAAGATCCCAAGGCCTTATGATCTGACTCACTCTCACCCCTTTGACCTGAATTCCTGCCATTCTCCCCTTTAGACTCTCAACCCCACACTGACATACTTACATTCCTAAAACAATATGAATGTATTTGCTGCCACTGTGCTTAATGCTCCCTTTACCTTAAGTGCCACCCTTAGGCCCCTGAACATTCCTCAGATGCCACCTAATCAGCAAGACCTTCTCTGATTCTGTTTAACGTAAATTAGAAATTGCAAACACCAATATTCTCTATTTCTTCTTATTATCTGTCATTTTTCTCTGCAGAGCTTACATCTGTTTGCTTATTTAATGCTTTATCTGTCTCCTACTGCTTTATACGCAAGGCGTTAAGAATATAGTAACCATTCACTAAATTCTTAACTAAAGTTATTAATAAAAGAATGGATTAATAAATGTATCTATAAACTGATCCTGCCAATCTCAATATATTACTTTGGGCATCTCAATATTCTAATTACTACAAAAAATAAGGATGCCTCTCCAAGTGGCCCCTGTCTCCACTGACCAAACTGACAGCTTCTCCTTCAGTTGTTCATACAACAGCTAGCAAGGTGGAAGAGTAGATGAATTTTTAATTTGGCTGAAATGGCCTAGGGTTGACGGTGCGTCAATGGAGTTGAGGTTAAGCAGATTAAATGTATAATATAACTGTGAAATCAGTTCTTCATTTTAAATTAAAACTTGCCCCAAATTCCTTTGTAAACCCCTTTAGTTGGTTTCAAAATCCTGTTTACTAAAGCGAAGAATCCTAGGTAATCAAAAGAGCATAGGTACAGCTCCCAAATGTGTGCTGTAGGTGTCTGCTTGTGAAAGAGTACATGTTTTGTGGTAGGGAGGTGGATTTGTATTCTTCTGATGGTTTGTCTAATTGATTGAAATACAGCAGTTTTTAAGTGACAAAAATTTACTGTAATACAAATCCACATTTTTTATTATCACATGGTAAAATGATTAGACCATAATATATTGAAGGGGATAAGTATTTTTCAGCTTTGATTTAATATTAACAGGAGAAATTAGAGATTAGTGAGTAACACCAGAGTACCAGCAAATCATGGTTTCTAATATTTAATATAGTTCCTGGAAGAATTAGCTTCTAAAGCATTGCTTCTAAGAACCATAACACACTGTTTTTTTTTTTTTATTACCTTTCAACTGAATATGTTCATCTGATTACCTCGTTTCTCAAACTCTCAACTTTTTAGCTTGTCTGTTTTTTTTTTTTTTTAGCTTGTCTGTTTTTATAGTGATATGTAATAATAACTGAATAAACCTGCCTCATTTTTTGGACTGACAGAATCCATGAGAAAAATATACAGGTACAAAACTTCATGATTTTCACTAAAAAACTTAGCTGTCTGATCTTACCTAATATTATTCTGTGTACTATAAGATTTTAAATATATTTGTCTTTACTTATCTGTTATCTTTTCATTTTTCATGAAAAATGCTCCTTAAGCTGTTTCCTATGCATGTGGTTTGCTTGGGAAGATATATCTAAAATGTTGGAGGAAGGGTCTTTGGAAGGGTCTTTGTCAAGACTACTTTTCATTCAGTCAACAAAACTTTCAAAGACCACTTTGTGACAAAGTAATGAGGAGTCACTGAAAAATTTTAGGAAGAAGGGTGACACTAACAAGCCGGTGTTTTACAAAGTTTCTTCCTTCTTAGTAAGGGTGATTGTAAGAATTTAAGCTGAGAGGCAGTAAGACCAGTGTGGATACAGGCACTGAAATCACGCATTTGAAAAATGATAGTTTCCTGGATGATTTTCATCCAGGAAAATCTTCATCCAGTGAGAATTGAGAAAGTAGATGCAATCATAAGCTATATGTTGGTAGAAGAGAAATACTGGGTGATGAATTGAATAAGACTTGCCATGATAACCTGTCCAGCCCCTGGTCAGCCTGATAACCTGTCCAGCCCCTGGTCAGTCTTCATGTGGCAGACATACTTCCAATATTAGAATTTTCAAAACATTTCCATGTTTTTGATCTCAGGCACAGTTTGCCCACAGGTCCAGAAAGAGAAGTATTTTTCCTTACTTATTTTAAGAGTTACTTCATTTCCTCCTACACTTGACCTTCTTCCAAGATTTGACAATGGGTTCAAGTGAAACTCAACCCACTCACATAAAGAGCTATCAAGTCCATGGCCGGGATAAATCTAATCAGATTAGTTGACCATATGCTTCCAAGATTCTGGATTATTAAGTCTCAAATGAGACCGTATGTGGCTCAGCAACAAAGGGCTCCAGGTAGCACTGTGCCAAGTTCAGGGCAGTTGTTTTCCATTCTTTACATTGGCAAGAGATGAAGATACTCTAGCCTGCATGTAATCTGTACTGACACATGATCTTCACTCTTAACCTCCTGTGACCAAGAGGTGGCACAAGCACTCACATATCTAAAGACGAAAAATATTTTTTAAGTCAAAGCCATTCTAAATCTAGATGTGAGAGAAAGACATTTTCTACATTTATTGTGCATAATTGTAATAAAGTCACACGAAATTCAGATTCCTACATAATATGTTCCACATACACCACATCTCAATCTGAAGTTACTACATTTGTGTTATAACAGAGTCAGGTCTTGAGAGAAAACTTCCACCAAATAGTTACATTTTACCTTATACATGTGAAAATAAAAGACACATTAAAGAACTTATATCATGCTAAGAACAATTTCTCCCAAATGTAAAAATTTCAAGACCAAGGAATGGAAACCGCTTGTTTCTTTCAAAATGGTAAAGTCCTAAGCTACACCAAGCACTCCACACATTGTTTCATTTCCAAATTTAAGAGACATTGATAGAATCCACACTACCTATCAGAGATATCTTCACTTGTAAATCAAAAATTGTTTGTGGTATTTGTGTGTATTTTTCTTCCCTTTGAGAGGGCCTCTCAGTGATTGCCATTTATGTTTATTCTCTAATGTACTAACAGAATGTCTGTTCAGTCTACTCTACAGTTCTGGAATCAGTCTTTTTTAAATTAATTATTTATTTTTAGCTGCACTGGGTCTTCGTTGCTGTGCGCAGGCTTTCCCTAGTTGCGGCGAGCAGGGGCTACTCTGTCGCGTGTGCGGGCTTCTCATTCCGGTGGCTTCTCTTGTTGTGAAGCATGGGCTCTAGGCGCGTGGGCTTCAGTAGTTGTGGCACGTGGTCTCAGTAGTTGTGGCTCGTGGGTTCCAGAGCACAGGCTCAGTAGTTGTGGTGCATGGGCTTTGTTGCTCCGCGGCATGTGGGATCTTCCTGGACCAGGGCTCAAATCCGTGTCCCCTGCATTGGCAGGCAGATTCTTAACCACTGGGCCACCAGGGAAGTCCCTGGAATCAGTCATGTTTTCCACTCCTGATGCCACTAGTCCAGATCATGGCTTTTTTATTTTTTATTATTTTTTAATTTTATTTTTAACTAGAATCCATGTTATTGTACTCGCCTCTTCACTAACCTCCAAAATGTTAATTTATTTAGTCACCCTACTTATCTCCTATACTGCTACTTGAATTACTTATGTAAAAGCAGCTGAGATCAGGTCGCTTCCAGGTCGCCCATACCCATTTTACAGAATAATATTCAGAATCTTCAGTGTCCTTGTCAGGCCCCAGTCAGGGTATGTTAAGGATGAGTGAAACTGCTTGGTGGAGACTGTGGGACTAAAGATCACAGATCAAGACTGTAATCATTCAGTTATCTTCAAAATATTTTTAGATGACATTAAGTAGCCATACAGACTAAGTAGAGGCCACGGATCTTTAGTTTGCAATTTCTGAACCTAGAAAACCTGGTTATATTTTTCCTTCCTAGATTCTATTCTTACTAAATATTTTTCACCGAGCCAGACTGAATCATGGGTCTGCCCTGTATATTCTCTGAATTTTACTGCCTTTCATACATTAACTCACAAATGATCGGTAGCCAAGAATGGCCTCTCCACCTCTGTAGCTAAAACAATATTCATTTCCTTTTAGACTGTGCTCAAATGAAAGTCTATCCCTAAAACTGTCCATGATTTCAGAACTAGAATCCATAGTGCCTGATCAGAAGTTCTTTAATGTTGTTCTTTACTTTGGTCCTCAAGTCAATTATTAGTGTGTGTGTGTGTGTGTGTGTGTGTGTGTGTATTAGTATATTATATGTATGTATACATATATTTTAAATTACTCACACAGTTCTTTTCCTCTATATAGATGGAATGCTCTGGCTCTCAGGAAATGTACTTGATGATCTTGTGTAACTCTCACTCTCTGATATAGTGTCTTGGATATACCAGGTCCTCAGTAAATTTTCATGAAAATAAATACGTGAAAGGGAAGCATCTGAGTAAATAAAATGAATGAGTTTTGGATCTAAAAGAATTTGGTCTGGGACTTCCCTGGTGGCACAGTGGTTAAGAATCTGCCTGCCAATGCAGGGGACACGGGTTTGAGCCCTTGTCCAGGAAGATCCCACATGCCGCGGAGCAACAAAGCCCATGCACCACAACTACTGAGCCTGTGCTCTAGAGCCCATGAGCCACAAGTACGAGCCGGTGTGCCACAACTACTGAAGCCCACGTGCCTAGAGCCCATGCTCCGCAACAAGAGAAGCCACCACAATGAGGAGCCTGCGCACCGCAACGAAGAGTAGCCCCTGCTTGCTGCAACTAGAGAAAGCCCACAGCAGCAATGAAGACCTAACACAGCCAAAAATAAATTAATTAATTTAAAAAAAAAAGAATTTGGGCTTTATGTTTCTGCTTATTAGCTAAATAAATTTTACCCATTATCGAAATTCCCTGAGTCTCAATTTGTTCAGCTCTAAAATTATCCTAATAAAGCAGACCTCACAGAGTTGATATAAGGATTAATCATAATCTAGTATATATAAAGTCCGTGACATGTAGTATGCACCTAGTAAATAGTGGCTTTTATTACTAATATTAACCTTTGCCCATTAAAATGACTTGTTTGGGGGGTTTTCAGTTTTGTCCACTTAAAATTCTTTTTGATGGGATGGTTCATATTGAACTCTTAATCATTTGACATGAACTACTGCTGTCCCCACAATAAATTTAAAAATAAAGCACTATGGGACTGAAGCACTATATATGATTGAATATTGTCTAATATTGACTGATGGAATGTATAAAGTCTGATGGAAAGCCCCCAATAAAATAGAAACAATTCCCAGTTGTTTGACAGCTACATATCTATATGATAAACTAGGGACCATTTTAAGAATTTTCAATCATTTTATAATTTAAGATACTTTCACTAGCAAGTAACAGAATATACAACTCAACCTGGCTTAAGTAATCTAGGGGACTGTCTAGAGGCTAAGCTCGAAGCATGTTCTTTTTTTTTTTTTAACACCTTTATTGGAGTATAATTGCTTTACAATGGTGTGTTAGTTTCTGCTTTATAACAAAGTGAATCAGCTATACATATACATACATATCCCCATTACTCCTCCCTCTTGTGTCTCCCTCCCACCCTCCCTATCCCAACCCTCTAGGTGGACACAAAGCACCGAGCTGATCTCCCTGTGGTATGCAGCTGCTTCCCACTAGCTATCTACTTCACATTTGGTAATGTATATATGTCCATGCCACTCTCTCATTTCGTCCCGGCTTACCCTTCCCCCTCCCCGTGTCCTCAAGTCCATTCTCTACATCTGCGTCTTTATTCCCGTCCTGCCCCTAGGTTCTTCAGAACCATCTGTTTTGTTTAATGCCATATGTATGTGTTAGCATACAGTATTTGTTTTTCTCTTTCTGACTTACTTCACTCTGTATGACCGACTCTAGGTCCATCCACCTCACTACAACTAACTCAATTTCATTTCTTTACATGTCTGAGTAATATTCCATTGTATATATGTGCCACATCTTCTTTATCCATTCATCTATCAATGGACACTTAGGTTGCTTCCATGTCCTGGCTATTGCAAATAGAGCTGCAGTGAACATTGTGGTTCATGACTCTTTTTGAATAATGGTTTTATCAGGGTATATGCCCAGTAGTGAGATTGCTGGGGCATATGGTAGTTCTATTTTTAGTTTTTTAAGGAACCTCCATACTGTTCTCCATATTGGCTGTATCAATTTACATTCCCAACAGTGCAAGAGGGTTCCCTTTTCTCCACACCCACTCCAACATTTATTGTTTGTAGATTTTTTGATGATGGCCATTCTGACCAGTGTGAGATGATACCTCATTGTAGTTTTGATTTGCATTTCTCTAATGATTAGTGATGTTGAGCATCCTTTCATGTGTTTGTTGGCAATCTGTATATCTTCTTTGGAGAAATGTCTATTTAGGTCTTCTGCCCATTTTTGGATTGGGTTGGGTTTTTTTGATATTGAACTGCATGAGCTGCTTGTAAATTTTGGATATTAATTCTTTGTCAGTTGCTTCGTTTGCAAATATTTTCTCCCATTCTGAGGGCTGTGTTTTCGTCTTGCTTACGGGTTCCTTTGCTGTGCAAAAGCTTTTAAGTTTCATTAGGTCTCATTTGTTTATTTTTGTTTTTATTTCCATTTCTCTAGGAGGTGGGTCAAAAACGATCTTGCTGTGATTTTTGTCATAGAGTGTTCTGCCTATATTTTCCTCTAAGAGTTTTATAGTGTTTGGCCTTACATTTAGGTTTTTAATCCATTTTGAGTTTATTTTTGTGTATGGTGTTAGGGAGTGTTCTAATTTTATTCTTTTACATGTAGCTGTCCAGTTTTCCCAGCACCACTTATTGAAGAGACTCTCTTTTCTCCATTGTATACTCTTGCCTACTTTATCAAAGATAAGGTGACCATATGTGCGTGGGTTTATCTCTGGGTCCAAGCATGTTTTGATCAGACATTAGACCCACTTTTTGGCAATTTCATTTATTCTGATCTTTCCTATTTATCAGCTTCCTCTTCAAGCTTCGCTTCAAAGGAAGCAAAGTACTTGAGGCAGCTTTAATTCTACATCTATATAACATGCTTTTTAAGAGAAGGTAGAAGCACCACTCATCACTACCACCACCGCTGAATGACATTTCTGAGCTTTACTCTGATTGGGCAGACACAGGCAATGATCCCTTCCCTGAACCAATCAATTAGTGAGGCCAGTGAGGCCACCTTAGCTGATAGGTGATTAGTTTAGTTGAATCAGTGCCAGTCTAGCAACTGGAGTTAGGTTAATATAATCAAAATAAACAGCTACTACACAATGGTAAGATTAAAATGAGGAATTCTGGGGAGACAGTCACTGTCCTAAGTGTGTGTGTGTGTGTGTGTGTGTGTGTGTGTGTGTGAAGACTGTCACTTAATTTTTCAATAATGACCTGAGTCTGGTTTAGTTGTAACCAGTATAAATGTTATCAATATATCATTTCAACTCTCCATTTCAAATCTTATAAATATTTCCTTTTACATAATATGGGTGCAAAAACCAGTTCTCAGGAAAATTTTTGAGTGTAAAATTCTCCCTTTAAATTCATTATTCTAGTTTTTACTTTTTTATTTTATTAATCTGAATTTCCTTAATAAAGGATCTGAAGTGTTTCTGTGTTTTTTATTTAGTTGTAGAGGTCATGGAATTTACAAATAATATTTCTTTGGAGAAACAAGAAACCAGCTACTAGTTACAAAATAAGAAGTTCTAGAAAATTTTCCTGTTCTTAATTTTAACATCCAAAGAAAACAGACCTAAGTAAGTGTCTCCTAAAGTCTTTTATTACAAACTGCTAATATCATTAAGGTCAACTTAAAATACCTGAAAAAAAAGTGGTATTTTTCAAATATATTCAAAAAGTGAAAAATCTCAGACTCAGTGACTTAGCAGTTTAGTAAACCAGAATCTTTGGAACCAGAAGTATTTTCCTGCTAATTTAGAGAAGTTGTGCCCTCTAATTAAATAAGTAGTTAGTTGATCTCAACATTTTTTTTTTACACATGCTTTGATCTTTTTTAACATGACATGGTGGATCAATGTTGGTTTTAAAACTGAATTATGGACTCTAACACAGTACATGTTTCCACATTCACATCATAATGGTAGATAAATGAGAGGTAAGGAACATGGTACCTCTGCTTGCCTACAACATTAGACCATGGTCAATCTATGAGTGTTTTGGCACAATGACATAAATGTTGTTAATTATTGTCATTTATGAAGGGTGTGCTGGTTCTGATCATTTATTTTCTAGGAATTATAAAGTCTTCCTAACCTTATGTATCTGGATTTCAGAAGTCAATCTCTACTAGTATGTTTTCCAAGAAAGATTAACATCATCAATGTCAAAGTAATATATATTTGTGTAAAGAAGATGGTTGCAACTGCAAGGAAGAGTGCCCAAATATGGAATATGGAGAAGGGTGGAAGAATCACTGCACCCTGATCAGACCATGAAAGATGGCCCACAGTCCCACAAGGGACCTGGTGTCCTTCAAAGGTAAATAAACTATTGTTCAAATAACAACTCATGTTTTCCATGCTGAACCGCATACAAAAGTATATCGTTTCCATATTTTTCAAAGTTTGTGCGTGTTAATTAAACCTAATTAACTAATGAACCTAATTTATTGTACATGTTAATTAAACCTTACAACTAAGACCATTGTAAATCAAGGCTCTGCTGGGATAAGATTAAAGTCTTAAATATTTCAGTAGTTACATAAATTAGAGTGTATTTAAAAGTTTACTTGATCATCTGAGATTTAAAGAAAAATAAATGTTTTTTGAGATAATGAATAGGGAGAAATCTAACCTTTCTAGTCAGCTATGA